>NC_056431.1:25996112-26091112 GCF_018296145.1 Oncorhynchus tshawytscha
GTGTGTGTGTGTGTGTGTGTGTGTGTGTGTGTGTGTGTGTGTGTGTGTGTGTGTGTGTGTGTGTGTGTGTGTGTGTGTGTGTGTGTGTGTGTGTGTGTGTGTGTGTGTGTGTGTGTGTGTGTGTGTGTGCGTGCGTGCGTGCGTTAGGCAGGCTACATGCAGGGGAATGTTGGGTAGTTTAATTCATCAGGCTGACCCCCAGTCTCCACTTATAGTTAGTGAGGGATGAGGAGGTTTTGTCAATGTGAAGATAAGAATCCCAGAGTACGGGACCTCTGTATCTGATAGGGAAACTGACCATGTGAGGTGTGGCATTGGGGAGGGTGAAGGTTATCACAGTGCCTGGGGTTATATAGATGCATTTCAGAATGAACCTGGAAGAGACCATTTGAAGTGTTTCGGTAAACTGTCTGGGAGGTATGAGTATTTGTAGATGAAAGTGCATAATTGGCGTACATTAATGTCGTAAATAGACAAGATATTGAGTTTCTTAAACACAGGTGCAGCTGGAGCCAGGTAATTAGACATTTTTGCAAATGTATTTTGTGTGATGAGTAATTTGTTTAGGTAGGAGGCAGATTTACTGGGCCAGACAATATTACAGTCAATGAGATTTGGGTAAATGAAGCTATAGTATAGAGTTAGGAAGCAAACCTGATGAAACAAACCACTAAATCTCCCTGATGATACCAACAGATTTCATCACTTTGCTGCAGACAAATGCAATATGATCTTTCCAGGACAACTTTTCATATATTAGAGCTCTGAGGAATCTAGTGGATGTGACTTGTTCCATTTCATTCCCCCCAATTGAGATTCTGGCTCTTAAAATTAAAAAAAATGTTTTTTAACATTTGAAGATCATTTGTTTATCTGGAATCCTGCAGAAAATGTTGCCATACCTGAGTTGGCTTCATTAATACATGAATCAAAATTCTTGTATGAATATAATCTAATTGGTATCACCAAGCAAAGACAATGGGAAGCACGGTAGAAGACCCCGCAGCAAGGTCGTTGATATAGATTAGGAATAACAAAGGTCCCAATTATCAAACGCTGTGACACACCACAGGATATCTTGGCCCTGTTAGCTGCACAGCTGTTTGCATAAACATAAAGATTTTATCCACGAGTTACAAAATAGTCATATCTGTGGAGGAGTTTTTATGAAAAAAAAAAACATATAAGTGCTTGATATCCTTGCATCACTCTTGGATTTGAGTAACAATGAAGGTAACATTTGTTTTCTATTGGGTGATTACAACATACATTTATTGAAAGTGAGAACCACTTACTGACATCGGATTTTTTTCTGAATACTTTATACTCCAGCTACCTGGAGTCTGTGAATGTTCAAATGACTGGGAACGTTCAAATGACTGGGAACGTTCAAATGACTGGGAACGTTCAAATGACTGGGAACGTTCAAGTGACTGGGAACGTTCAAGTGACTGGGAACGTTCAAATGACTGGGAACGTTCAAGTGACTGGGAACGTTCAAGTGACTGGGAACGTTCAAGTGACTGGGAACGTTCAAGTGACTGGGAACGTTCAAATGACTGGGAACGTTCAAGTGACTGGGAACGTTCAAATGACTGGGAACGTTCAAATGACTGGGAACGTTCAAGTGACTGGGAACGTTCAAATGACTGGGAACGTTCAAGTGACTGGGAACGTTCAAATGACTGGGAACGTTCAAATGACTGGGAACGTTCAAATGACTGGGAACGTTCAAATGACTGGGAACGTTCAAGTGACTGGGAACGTTCAAATGACTGGGAACGTTCAAATGACTGGGAACGTTCAAATGACTGGGAACGTTCAAATGACTGGGAACGTTCAAATGACTGGGAACGTTCAAATGACTGGGAACGTTCAAAGGAAAAGGTAGAAAATAAGATTGTCTTGGAATTAGATCAACTGCTTTACAGGTTGTTAAATTGCTTAACATTATAGTAATCACAAGTGATAGACTTATTTCTGGTCAATTTCAGGACATTTGAATCTGCATCAACACAGTCATTATATTTAGAATTTGCTTCATTAATATCTAATGGGATGAAGACCATGTTATCAGAGTTGATATCCTTGGCTTCATTAATATCTAATGGGATGAAGACCATGTTATCAGAGTTGATATCCTTGACTTCATTAATATCTAATGGATTGAAGACCATGTTATCAGGGTTGATATCCTTGACTTCATTAATATCTAATGGGTTGAAGACCATGTTATCAGGGTTGATATCCTTGTCTTCATTAATATCTAATGGGATGAAGACCATGTTATCAGAGTTGATATCCTTGGCTTCATTAATATCTAATGGGATGAAGACCATGTTATCAGAGTTGATATCCTTGACTTCATTAATATCTAATGGATTGAAGACCATGTTATCAGGGTTGATATCCTTGACTTCATTAATATCTAATGGGTTGAAGACCATGTTATCAGGGTTGATATCCTTGGCTTCATTAATATCTAATGGGATGAAGACCATGTTATCAGAGTTGATATCCTTGACTTCATTAATATCTAATGGGATGAAGACCATGTTATCAGGGTTGATATCCTTAACTTCATTAATATCTAATGGGTTGAAGACCATGTTATCAGAGTTGATATCCTTGGCTTCATTAATATCTAATGGGATGAAGACCATGTTATCAGAGTTGATATCCTTGGCTTCATTAATATCTAATGGGATGAAGACCATGTTATCAGAGTTGATATCCTTGACTTCATTAATATCTAATGGGTTGAAGACCATGTTATCAGGGTAGATATCCTTGACTTCATTAAAACGTCTTGACGCAACCCATCCCTGTCGCAGGATCATTTTCGTCAGCAACCGCTGAATAGCATAGCGCAACAGTCAAATAATATTACAAAAAAATATTAACATTCATGAAATCACAAGTGCAATATTGCAAAACACAGCTTAGCCTTTTGTTAATCCACCTGTCGTCTCAGGTTTTGAAATGATGCTTTACAGCGAAAGCAATCCAAGCGTTTGTGTAAATGTATCGATATTCTAGCATAGCATTATGTACACTTAGCATCAGGAAGCTTGGTCACGAAAATCAGAAAAGCAATCAAATTAACCGTTTACCTTTGATGATCGTCGGAAGTTTTCACTCACGAGACTCCCAGTTACACAACAAATGTTCCTTTTGTTCCATAAAGATTATTTTTATACCCAAAATACCGACGTTTGTTTGTTGCGTTATGTTCAGAAATCCACAGGAAAGAGCGGTCACGACAACGCAGACGGAAATTCCAAATAGTCTTCATAATGTCCACAGAAACGTTTTTTTATAATCATTCCTCAGGTAGTTTTTAAAATAGTGTGTGTAGCTTTTTCAATAACAGCGGGAGGAACAATGGCGGCTTTACTCTGTAGCGTAAAAACTCACTCTGAGAGCCCCCACCTATCCACTTACACAATGTGATCTTCCACGCTCATTTTTCAAAATAAAAGCCTGAAACTATGTCTAAAGACATAGAAATCCATCCACATACATACAGTGTGTAAGCACACACACACATGCACATGCACCCGCACACAAAAACATCCAGACACACACACAACACAGCCTGCCTCCCTCCCCCTCCCTACACATACACCTCTCCATCCATAGATCCATGTTCTGAGGGTCCTTCACCACACTAGGTAATATGCCCAGCCTCTGCCTCATCTCTGATTGTGTCAGGGCTTACAGAGCTGTCTTAATCCAGGAGGAGGGTCTCTCTCTCTCTCTCCCTCTCTCTCTCTCCCTCTCTGTCTCTCTCTCTCTCTCTCTCTCTCTCTCTCTCTCTCTCTCTCTCTCTCTCTCTGTGTCTGCTAGAGATGGAGTTGAGAGAGAACCGCTTCACTCGGTCAATAGGTTTATAAGACTATCAGGGACTATTGATCGTGCCGGAGATTGGGGCCAAAGCTACCCTAATTGTTTTTTTTACTAGCCTGTAGGTAAAGACAACAGTCACTGGCCCACACCACTCATGAATCTTACATCTGTTTTGTTGTGAAAGCACTGGGAGTTAATAGCCTTTGATTACTGGGGAGGGGTGTGTGTGTGTTTGCTAGGAGGGGTAGGGTGTGTGTGATGCTATGTGCAGCCTCAATTGGTATCGAATGGTCATATGTGGACTGGCCTCACTAGGCCAATATTGGCACCACTGGTTCTAACAAACAGATGTTTTACCATCTTTCTCCCTCCCCTCCTCTTTGTGGTAGTGTAGGTCCCTCTCACTCTGGGTTACTCAGTCACTCACCAGTCCTAATTTATCCTCATCAACATCACACACACTGCGCCGGAAAGGAATCATCCAGTGTTGCAGACATCGTTATCCAATCCAACGCAGCCTCTCTGGTTCTGTACATTCTCAGTGTTGTTAGGTCAATACATGCTGCGTGAAGTCCAGAACATCTCTCCGTGTGTGTGTGTGTGTGTGTGTGTGTGTGTGTGTGTGTGTGTGTGTGTGTGTGTGTGTGTGTGTGAAGTCCTATCTGTATGTGCAGCCTCCCCAGTGTCCGCTGTGTGGGGATTTATTTCCCATGTTTGTTTATTGTGGAGAGCAGCGAGTTTGTTTGTGCCTGGCTGTCAGAGAGACCGGCCTGGTGTGATGAAAGACACTTGGACCTTCCCATCCATTTCACATTTGCTTCAATCAATTATTCAACAGGACAGCCAATTAAAAATGAGGGAGAGCGGTCAGGGCCTCGCCCCCCCCCCGAAGGCCGCCACTAGACAACTCTCTCCGTGAATAATTGGTGCAATTAATTTAGCATTGAGCAATACAGGCGTTCTCTCTCTCTCTCTCTCTCTGTCTCTCTCTCTCTCTGTCTCTCTCTCTCTCTCTCTCTCTCTCTCTCTCTCTCTCTCTCTCTCACACTCTCTCACTCTCTCACTCGGCTACTATACCGCTGAGCCACTCAACACAGCAAAACACACACGCATAGCTAGGCACACAATCGCCATTCCACACACTTATCACACATACTGTATACACACACACACACGTTTGTGTTCTTATCCTTGTGGGGACCAAACAATTGATTCAATTGAGCTATGGCAGTGTATTACAAATCAATTTGACAGTACCTTTTGGCAGTATTTCAATCAGAAGGAAGTATGGTTTGGTATGGCTGAAAGACATCATCAGAAAGGTGTTGGGAAGTTCAGAAGAGCATCGGGAAATGATGTTGTATGATCTTCTGTGTAGAAAAGCACACCACCATTAATGATGTTCTTCTTCCCTCTGTCTGGTTTAGTGGCAGGTATTGTCCACTCTGTTCTAATGAGTCCTGTGCGGCTTGTGGGCATTGTAGAGGGAAACAGACAAATCGAGTTCTTTCAGAAAGTATGTGAATAGCCCTTGTCTTTTTCCACATTTTGTTGCGCTACAGCCTGAATTTGATATGGATTGGTGGTCACTGGCTGACACACAAATTCCCCATAATGTCAAAGTGGAACTGTGTTTTAATTATTATTATTATTATATATTTTTTTTACAAATTATTTAAAAAATGAAAAGCTGAAATGTATTCAACCCCTTTGTTATGGCAAGCCTAAATACGTTCAGGAGTAAGCATTTGCTTAATAAGTCACATATTAAGTTGCACGGACCCACCCTGTGTGCAATAATAGTGTTTACATTATTTTTGAATGGCTACCTCATATATTTACTCCACACACAGAATTACAGTGCCTTTGGAAAGTATTCAGACCCCTTGACCTTTTCCACATTTTGTTACGTTACAGCCTTGTTCTAAAATAGATTAAAGAAAACAATTTCCTCAGCAATCTACACACAATACCCAATAATGAAAAAGCGAAAACAGGTTTTTTGGAATTTTTTGCAAATGTATTAAAAACAAAAAACATAAATACCTTATTCAGACCCTTTGCTATTAGACTCGAAATTGTGCTCAGGTGCATTCTGTTTCCATTGATCATATTTTAGATGTTTCTACAACTTGATTGTACATAGCTGCTGCTCATTCCGTTTGCTCGGAAATGGATAAATGGCGTCCATAGAGACACATACCAGCAGTACTACACCTGCACCTGTTGACGACACAAGTTGTTCTGCTTCCACGAGCACATCCAAAGACAGCATCAGTAATTCTACGTTTGTTGTTAGCCCAGCTAGCATGTCCGAAGAGCTACTGTCCCCTTACCCGGGAAGGCACCGAACAACAGATGCGGACTTTGGACCATCGAAGAGGCGCAAATATGATGAGAATTACATTGATTTGGGGTTCACTTATATTGGGAGTAGTGCCTTTCCTCAGCCACAGTGTGTTATATGTGCAAAAGTACTATCTCACAACTCGATGAAACCTTCACTCTTGCGCAGACATTTAGAAACAAAACATGCCAATTTGAAAAATAAGCCGCCAGAGTTTTTTTGAGCGAGGATTAAGTGTTAAGACATGTATAAAAGCAACAGATACCATTAATAAGAAGGGGCTAGAAACGTCTTATTTGATGATCTACTGAGTGGCTAGGACAGGCAAGCCCCATACTATTGTGGAGGACTTAATTCCTCCCACTGCCGTGGATATGGCTGTGACAATGCTGAGGGAAAAGGCCAAAAAAACTATACAGACAATGCCTTCATCAAACAACACTGTTTCACGACGCATTAGAGAGATGGCAGGAGATATTTTGAAGCAATTACTGCTTTGCATACAAGCCAGTGAGTTCTATGCATTACAGCTGGATGAGTCAACAGACGTGCTGGGCCTGGCACAGCTCCTGGTATGTCCGTTACGTTTATGGGGGGTCAATTAAGGAAGACACCCTCTTCTGCAAGCCAGGACAACAGGAGAGGATATTTTTAAGTACTGGACAGCTTTGTGTCATCAAATGGACTTTGGTGGTCAAGATGTGTTGGTATCTGTACTGATGGTACAAAAGCCATGACACGGGAGACATAGTGGAGTGGTAACGCACGTGCAAGCAGTTTCTCCCAAAGCCATTTGGCTACACTGCAGCATCCACCGAGAGGCTCTTGCTGCCAAGGGAATGCCTGATAGCTTGAAAGACGTGTTGAACACTACAGTGAAAATGGTTAACTTAAAGCAAGGCCCCTGAACTCTCGTGTATTTTCTGCACTATGCAATGATATGGGTAGCGACCATGTAACACTTTTACAACATACAGAAGTGCGCTGGTTATCAAGGGGCAAAGTATTGACACGTTTTTTGAATTGAGAGATGAGCTTAAAGTTTTCTTTACTGACCGTAATTTTCACTTGTCTGACCGCTTTCATGATGACAAGTTTCTCACATGACTGGCCTATCTAGATGATGTTTTTTCTCGCCTGAATGATCTGAATCATGGATTACAGGGACTCTGCAACTATATTCAATGTGCGGGACAAAATTGAGGCTATGGTTAAAAAGTTGGAGCTTTTTTCTGTCTGCATTAACAAGGACAACACACAGGTCTTTCCATCATTGTATGATTTTGTGTGCAAATTAACTCAAGCTTATGGTACAATGTCAAATGTGATATAGCTTAGCACCTGAGTGAGATGGGTGCGCAGTTACACAGGTACTTTCCCTAAACAGATGACACAAACAACTGGATTCTTTATCCCTTTCATGCCCTGCCTCCAGTCCACTTACCGATATCTGAACAAGAGAGCCTCATCGAAATTACAACAAGCGGTTTTGTGAAAATTGAATTTAATCAGAAGCCACTGCTAGATTTCTGGAATGGGCTACGCTCAGAGTATCCTGCCTTGGCAAATTGTGCTGTTAAGACATTGATGCCCTTTGCAACCACGTACTTACAGTTGAAGTCGGAAGGCTACATACACCTTAGCCAAATACATTTAAACTCAGTTTTTCACAATTCCTGACATTTAATCCCAGTAAAAATTCCCTGTCTTAGGTTAGTTAGGATCACCACTTTATTTTAAGAATGTGAAATGTCAGAATAATAGTAGAGATAATGATTTATTTCAGCTTTTATTTCTTTCATCACATTCCCAGTGGGTCAGAAGTTTACATACACTCAATTAGTATTTGGTAGCATTGCCTTTAAATTGTTTAACTTGGGTCAAACTTTCAGGTAGCCTTCCACAAGCTTCCCACACTAAGTTGGGTGAATTTTGGCCCATTCCTCCTGACAGAGCTGGTGTAACTGAGTCAGGTTTGTAGGCCTCCTTGCTCGCACACGCTTTTTCATTTCTGCCCACAAATGTTCTATAGGATTGAGATCAGGGCTTTGTGATGGCCACTCCAATACCTTGACTTTGTTGTCCTCAAGTCATTTTCCCACAACTTTGGTAGTATGCTTGGGGTCATTGTCCATTTGGAAGACCCATTTGCGACCAAGCTTTAACTGATGTCTTGAGATGTTGCTTCAATATATCCATATCATTTTCCTTTCTCATGGTGCCATCAATTTTGTGAAGTGCACCAGTCCCTCCTGCAGCAAAGCACCCCCATAACATGATGCTGCCACCCCCTGCTTCACGGTTGGGATGGTCTTCTTCGGCTTGCAAGCCTCCCCCTTTTCCTCCAAACATAACCATGGTTATTATGGCCAAACAGTTCTATTTTTGTTTCATCAGACCGGAGGACATTTCTCCAAAAAGTACGATCTTTGTCCCCATGTACAGTTGCAAACCATAGTCTGGCTTTTTTTTATGGCGGTTTTATTGAGCAGTGGCTCCTTCCTTGCTGAGTGGCCTTTCAGGTTATGTTGATATACGACTCGTTTTACTGTGGAGATAGATACTTTTGTACCTGTTTCCTCCAGCATCTTCACAAGGTCCTTTGCTGGTGTTCTGGGATTAATTTGCCTTTTCGCACCAAAGTACGTTCATCTCTAGGAGACAGAACGCGTCTCCTTCCTGTGTTTATACTTGCGCACAGTCAACTTAGTGTATGTAAACTTCTGACCCACTGGAATTGTGATACAGTGAATTAAACAATCGTTGGAAAAATTACTTGTGTCATACACAAAGTAGACGTCCTAAACGACTTGCCAAAACTATAGTTTGTTAACAAGAAACTTGTGGAGTTGTTACAAGTTTTAATGACTCCAACCTAAGTGTATGTAAACTTCCAACTTCAACTGTATGTGAGAGTAGATTCTCGGCCCTCCCTCTCTTACAGGCACAGAGTGTGTGTGGAAAATGATTTAAGACTGAGACTCTCTCCAATACAACCCAACATTGCAAAGTTATGTGCATCCATTCAAGCACACCCTTCTCATTAACCTGTGGTGAGTTATTCACAATTTTCAATGAGCAAATAGGGTTTTATAAGTAAGATGTAAGATGGTTAAATAAAGAGCCAAATGAATTGATTTTATTATTATTTGTGCCTTGGTCCTATAAGAGCTCTTTGTCACAACCCAGCTTGTGGGAAGTGACAAAAACTCACACTCATTCTTATGTTTATTAAATGTATCGTATGGTGTGTGTGGCGGGCTTATAATAATGGCAACAACAAAAAAACATTTGAGAGTGCGCTGACCGTGGTGCTAGAGGGGGTACGAAGCTGGAGGTTGAATGTTTGAAAGGGTACGGGACTATAAAAAGTTTGGGAACCACTGGTCTACCGCATTAGATGCTCAAAAACATCTCTTGAAGGTGGATTTACCTTTTGCCTGAGAAATATGGATTGGTAAAGAGTTCCATTCAGCTCTGGCTCTCAATAAAACTGTAGATTTAAGGCGATTTGTCCTTGGCTTAGGTTGTCTTAGATACCCTGAATATACCTGTCTGGTTTGCTAGTTATGCATGTTGCTAGTATGTACTAACTGGCCTGAAAAATACTGTGGTTTTTTGAAAAAATATAACATTTCTAAAGTAAATCAGAAGACTAGATAGTAGACGGGATTTGTTTTCAACGTGAAGCCGTGGGAGATTCTGATGCATTTACGTAATATTCATACAGCCCGAACAATGAAGAGCTAATCAGGCAGCCCTGTTTTGAGCAACGTCTTTATATATCTATTTTCTGCAGATGACCATATAACCGGACAGTACTCTAAGTGTGACCAGGGATGGAATCACCTGATTCAGAGTGCTAGATGTTACATACTCTGAACATTTTCGAGTAATAGCAATTCCCTTACCCATCTTAACTCCAATGTTATCTCTGTGTTCTGACCATGATAAAGCTGCGTCCAACATGATGTCGTAGTTTCCTTTGACTATGTTGACTCTTACCAGACGTCTGAGCGCACCCCCATACCTCAGGCACTTATTAAAAATACGAGAGATTGGGTTAGATATTTGGTTCGCTGTAACTCTAAGCAATTTGGCGTCAAGATTATCTGTACCAGGTGCCTTGTCATCCGAAAGAGACAACAGCGTCCTTTTCTACCTCTTCCCTTTCTACTTGGTGAAATTTCGAACATGCATTGCCTCTCCTTCGCGGTACCATCTTTTATAAGAGCCATCAGTTGGAATCATAGCATTCCTCAACGTGTCCACTTTTGCCTGTAAAACATTAATTAAAGTAGTTTGCGATGTCGTGTGGTTTTGTAATACATATACCCACTGATTCAACAAAATGATTCAACAAAATGTTCGGAATCCTACCCACAACAGCGTTCAACGTTCTCCACAGTTTTTTTCCCATCACCCTTCACTTCATCAATGTTGTGCTGATAGAAACCCTCCTTCTTTCCTTTGTTGAGTTTGGTCACAAGATTTCTTCATTTACAATAACAAACGGAGTGCCAGATGTATCTGCTGCTTTTTTGACTTCATAACGTTGAATCATGACATGTCTCAGCTCATCATCAATCGATGGGGCACCGTTTGACCTCACAGTGCATTTTCTTAAAGGGGCGTGCTTGTCAGCTATGCTCAAGAATAATTTAATAAATGAACTTTTCAGTGACATTTCAGGATGATCCTTACTACACACTTCTAACCGTTGCACATTCTTAATCTCACCCACAAACGAGTCCTGATTGAACCCTCTGCAGGGCCGTACATAGATTACCTAGTGAGTGCAATTAAGTTATGATCACTGCAACCTAGTGCCACTGATACAGCTTTGGAACAAAGTTCAGCCATGTTTGTAAAAATGGGATCGATAGAAGTTGATGACATGACACCAGATCTGAACGGAGCAAAGTACAGAGAGATTCTGGATGAAAACCTGCTCCAGAGTACTCAGGACCTCAGACTGGGGCAAAGGTTCACCTTCCAACAGGACAACGACCCTGAGCACACAGCCGTGACAACGCAGAAGTGGCTTCGGAAAAAAACAGTTTTTGCTTTATCATTATGGGGTATTGTGTGTAGATTGATGAGAAAGAAATGTAATACGTTTTAGAATCAGACTGTAACCTAACAAAATGTGGAAAAAGTCAAGGGGTCTGAATACTTTCCGAAGGCATTGTATCTGTAAGGTCCCTCAGTCAAGCAGTACATTTCAAACACAGATTCAACCACATAGACCAGGGAGGTTTTCCAATGCCTTGCAAAGGGCACCTATTTGTAGATGGGTAAAAAGAAAAGAAGCAGACATTGAATATCCCTTTGATCATGGTGACGTTATTGATTACACTTTGGGTGGTGTATCAATACACCCAGCCACTACAAAGATACAGGCTTCCTTCCGAACTCGGTTGCCGGAGAGGAAAGAAACCGCTCAGGGATTTCACCATGAGGCCAATGGTGACTTTAAAACAGTTACAGGCTGTGATAGGAGAACACTGAGGATGGAAAAAACAAGGACATTTCTAAGTGACCCAAACTTTTGAACGGTAGTGTATATATATACTGTGTGTATATACCAGCAAATCAGCTCCAACGTATTTTAATTATGGAAATCTGTTCCCAAGTATTCTCACACATAGTGGGGAGATATAGTATTTGTGATCGTATACAAATGTAAGCCAAGTTTAAAATGATTATGTTTGATTCAAATATTATATCTGTTTGCGATCAATTTGCAGTCTACAAATGATTTGTAATTCTGTTCCAGCCCCCTGACCATACTCTCAAGGAAAGTGCCTGATCCCTGCCATAAGGGCATGCTTTGTAACATACACTCATTCGGATGCACAAATGTACACTTTCAGTTCAGTTTCAAGTCCCATAGTTAGGCCTTAAATTATAGCCATACAAAGGAATTCTGTGCATTTCTCCCTGTTACTTTCTCTTATCTCAATTATGGGCTACCCTCGTGAGATGGTGCCTGTGAGGAGGATAATGACACACACACACACCCACACACACACACACACAAGAATGCTAGTGACAGCTAAATTCCACCACAGCTTTGATTTATTTCAATCACAACAGAAGCATTATGATGGACCCCACCTCCACCCCTCCCATCACCCCCCCTCTCTTTATTGATCAATCTCTCACCCCTCCCCCCACCTCTTTTCATATCCAGATTGACAGTTGAGTAATTTCTCTGTCGGCGATGACTGACGGATGGTAATGGGAAGACGTTTCAGCATGGCATTACAACACAAAATGATTTCCAATTTACCGCTCATCAAAAGTACTCTCACAAAAAAAGAGCGAGAAAGACACAGAGGGAGCGAGGGTTAGGGAAGGAAAGAGAGGGAGCGAGGGTTAGGGAAGGAAAGAGAGGGAGCGAGGGTTAGGGAAGGAAAGAGAGGGAGCGAGGGTTAGGGAAGGAAAGAGAGGGAGCGAGGGTTAGGGAAGGAAAGAGAGGGAGCGAGGGTTAGGGAAGGAAAGAGAGGGAGCGAGGGTTAGGGAAGGAAAGAGAGGGAGCGAGGGTTAGGGAAGGAAAGAGAGGGAGCGAGGGTTAGGGAAGGAAAGAGAGGGAGCGAGGGTTAGGGAAGGAAAGAGAGGGAGCGAGGGTTAGGGAAGGAAAGAGAGGGAGCGAGGGTTAGGGAACGAAAGAGAGGGAGCGAGGGTTAGGGAAGGAAAGAGAGGGAGCGAGGGTTAGGGAAGGAAAGAGAGGGAAGGGGTAGAAGAGAAGAAAAAAACAACAGCCGATTTATCGCTTCAATTACTGATATTTTACGTTTAGTTTAAAGCGACATGTTTTTGTAATGTGACAGGCTTCACTGGATTTGAAAAACCTCTTCAGACCCTCTCCAGTCTTGGCTCGGGAGATAATGACGGGGGGGGGAGAAGAGAAGAGGGGGAGGGAGTGATAGCTGTGAATCCAGAGCCTCTTCAGATAGCTCTGTCTGCCTGTCTGTCTTGGGGTTAGGGAGATCATGCCAGAGCCTCGACGTGGAGTTTTTGTTTTATTTTATTGTACCTCGCCTGTCACTGGGAGGGGGACAGGGGTATGGGTGGGGGTTGGCAGTTCTGTGGGCCTCTATACAGCTATTTTACTACTCCCCTGGCTCTACCTCTCTGTGAATATGCTCTTTACCTACAGTATTTTGCCAGCTGTATCCTACTGAGACACCTACCCTGACCTAGGCAATTCCACGGTAAAATAAGGATGCTTTGACTCCATTTTTTACTTTTAAATGTATGCCAAACAAAAACCTATGGTTTAACAACCCACCGAACTCGATGCGCAATGACTAATTTTGAGGAAGAACTATGCAGATGAAAACTTTGGTAACGGAATTACGGTAAAATCTCCATCAGGTTTTTATGCGACCACATTTTCTATAACCACTGTTAAATATCTGCTCCAAATTAAGATTCAAAGATGTCTGCAGAAAGAATGGGGTGTCAGCTATGACATGGTACCTTGAGTTTGAAAACATCTCTTTTGGTTGTAGAACTGCAGTACAGAAAGTAAAGTGGATTTACACCCGGTAACAGAATTACAGTAACGGAATTACATCATGGGCATAATTATGTATATGAATGTCATTCCTCTCATGTTTCACACGTTTGGACATCACAGCAGAGCACAGTACAGCAGAGTAGAGTGAGTAGGGTAGATTAGGGTAGAGTATAGTTCAGTACAGTTGAGCACAGTACAGCAGAGTAGAGTGAGTAGGGTAGATTAGGGTAGAGTATAGTTCAGTACAGTTGAGCACAGTACAGCAGAGTAGAGTGAGTAGGGTAGATTAGGGTAGAGTATAGTTCAGTACAGTTGAGCACAGTACAGCAGAGTAGAGTGAGTAGGGTAGATTAGGGTAGAGTATAGTTCAGTACAGTTGAGCACAGTACAGCAGAGTAGAGTGAGTAGGGTAGATTAGGGTAGAGTATAGTTCAGTACAGTTGAGCACAGTACAGCAGAGTAGAGTGAGTAGGGTAGATTAGGATAGAGTATAGTTCAGTACAGTTGAGCACAGTACAGCAGAGTAGAGTGAGTAGGGTAGATTAGGATAGAGTATAGTTCAGTACAGTTGAGCACAGTACAGCAGAGTAGAGTGAGTAGGGTAGATTAGGGTAGAGTATAGTTCAGTACAGTTGAGCACAGTACAGCAGAGTAGAGTGAGTAGGGTAGATTAGGGTAGAGTATAGTTCAGTACAGTTCAGTACAGCAGAGTAGAGTGAGTAGGGTAGATTAGGGTAGAGTATAGTACAGTACAGCAGAGTAGAGTGAGTAGGGTAGATTAGGATAGAGTATAGTTCAGTACAGTAGAGCACAGTACAGCAGAGTAGAGTGAGTAGGGTAGATTAGGATAGAGTATAGTTCAGTACAGTAGAGCACAGTACAGCAGAGTAGAGTGAGTAGGGTAGATTAGGATAGAGTATAGTTCAGTACAGTAGAGCACAGTACAGCAGAGTAGAGTGAGTAGGGTAGATTAGGATAGAGTATAGTTCAGTACAGTAGAGCACAGTACATTATACAACGGGTTGGTCTAAGACAGGAATTGTATACATTTATTAAAAGCATGTAGAAATTATCTCCCATTTATTTTAGTCTAACATTTAGTTTTCAACAGTGGAGATTTGTTTAAACCTTGCTGTCTGTCTCTCCAACATTGTTTTAATATTGCAATTCCATTTCCAGCTGTCCCATAGTTATGAACGTGTCGGGATGAGACAGACAGGGATGAGACAGACAGGCAAACAGATTTTCTCAGCCAGTTGAAATCATGAATTAGTTGGCATCATTTTTATGGATTTATACAAAGAAATGTCACTAGAAAACAGGTCACACTAAACAAAATGCAGCTTGGTTTGCAGTCTTCCAGCTTCAGTTTGAAGTGATTGTGTTAGCTGTGTTGCTGGCTAGCTCCTCTGAACAACAGTGTCCTGACGAGAGAGCACAATTTTCTGTGTCAGGTATAATCGCGCATCATTAGCTCATAGTTATAGATGTGTCCAAATAAATGTCACTAGAAAACAGCTTTAACAAATGCAAATGCAGCTACTTTGCTGTTATTCTGGCTGCACTGTTTGACATGACTGTAAGTTAGCTGTAGTTGGCTAGCTAGCAAGCAAGGGATAAGAACGTTGCCAGCCAGTATGGCAATGGAACATTTAGAACGAACGACTGGGTCGCGTCCATAGATACAGAACACAAGGACTTCATGACTGGCCTGCGTCTCTTGCAACAGGAATGTTAGAACGAACGACCAGCCGGCTCGGGTAGAAACCTTAGATTTGTGTCGGGAACTTTAACTCGTGGACGTTTTAATCACTTAATAATTCATTAACAAATGTGATATTTGTAAATCACTATAGCTAATTGGTAGGTCTGCCATTACTTGTTACTACTGTGAACTTTCATTATCCTCCCTCCACATGAAGGAGAGAAATGATCAAATATGTTAAAGATAAGGGGGTTTTTGGTAACGGGATTATAAGGCACAAGGCATTATTGCTTAAACTTACAGAAGGTAAACAATTTCTCCAAAATGAAATATACAGTGAATTCGGAAGTATTCAGACCCCTTCAATTTTTCCACATTTTGTTACTTTTACAGCCTTATTCTGAAACAGGTTTTTAGATATTTTTTTACATTTAAATATCACATTTTCATAAGTATTCAGACCCTTTACTCAGTACTTTGTCGAAGCACCTTTGGCAGTGATTACAGCCTCGAGTCTTCTTGGGTATGACACTGCAAGCTTGGCACACCTGTATTTTGGGAGTTTCTCTCATTCTTCTCTGCAGATTCTCTCAAGCTCTGTCAGGTTGGATAGGGAGCGTTGCTGCACAGCTATTTTTAGGTCACTCCAGAGATGTATGATCAGGTTCAAGTCCGGGCTCTGACTGGGTCATTTAAGGACATTCAGAGACTTGTCATGAAACCAGTCCTGCGTTGTCTTGGCTGTGTGCTTAGGGTTGTTGTCTTGTTGGAGGGTGACCCTTCGGTTTTCATCAAGGATCTCTCTGTACTTTGCTTTGTTAATCTTTCCCTTGATCCTGACTAGTCTCCCAGTCCCTGCCACTGAAAAACATCTCCACAGCAAGATGCTGCCACCACCATGCTTCACCTTAGGGATGGTGCCAGGTTTCCTCCAGACGTGATGCTTGGCATCAGGCCAAAGAGTTCAATCTTGGTTTCATCAGACCAGAGAATCTTGTTTCTCATGGTCTGACAGTCTTTAGGTGTCTTTTGGGAAACTCCAAGCGAGCTGTCATGTGCCTTTTACAGAGGGGTTGCTTCCGTCTGGCCACTCTAACATAAAGGCCTGATTGGTGGAGTGTTGCAGAGATGGTTGTCCTTCTGGAAGGTCCTTCTGGAAGGTTCTCCCATTTCCACAGCAGAACTCTGGAGCACTTTCAGTCACCATCATGTTCTCCCTAACCAAGGCCTTCTCCCCCGATTGCTCAGTTTGGCCGGATGGCCAGATGTAGGAAGAGTCTTGGTGGTTCCAAACTTCTTCCATTTAAGAATCATTGATGCCACTGTGCTCTTGGGGTACTTCAATGCTGCTGAAATATTTTGGTACCCTTCCCCAGATCTGTGCCTCGACACAATCCTGTCTCGGTGTGCTACGGACAATTCCTTCGACCTCATGGCTTGGTTTTTGCGCTGACATGCACTGCCAACTGTGTGCTGACACGCACTGCCAATCTTATATAGACAGGTGTGTGCCTTTCCAAATCATGTCCAATCAATTGAATTTACCCCTGGTGGACTCCAATCAAGTTGTAGAAACATCTCAAGGATGATCAATGGAAACAAGATGCACCTGAGCTCAATTTCAAGTCTCGTAGCAAAGGGTCTGAATACTTATGTAAATAAGGTATTTCTGTTTTTTATTTGCAAGCATTTCTAAAAACCTGTTTTCGCTTTGTCATTGTGGGGTATTGTGTGTAGATTGACGAGGAAAATGTTTTATCTAATCAATTTTAGAATAAGGCGTAACAAAATGTGGAAAACTTCAAGGGGTCTGAATACTTTACCGAATGCACTGTGTTGATATTAGTTGGCATGGGTCTTTACGTCAACATTATTGTGTCTGATGTACTGTATTTATGATACCTTTTAAGACTTTTCTGGCCAATGTTCTCTAAGACTAATTTTCCATCTGTTTAATCCAGACATCAAAGCATTATGCCTAATTTTTCAGATGGAAAGTTATTGAAAAATGTATCTATGCCTTCATTTCCCAACAAATGTAGACCTATGAACTTCACATGTTGGTACTCATGGGTCCTTTTACATGGAAATGCCCACCTCTAAATCCTGACCTTTGATCAGAGACTTTACCTGCAGTTCTATCTGAAACTGCCTCCCTCACTCACTGTCTCAGCAGTGCTGCTCAGGTACCATGGAAGAAAAATATGGGGAACCATCCACATCCTCCTCACCCACCTGCAGCCTCATGAAATCCTCTGCATCCACTCAGACCTTATCCTAGACAGTATGAGTGCAACCGTATCGTCTCCTTTCCCCTCTCTGTGCCCTCCCGTCCCCAGCTGTTCAAAGTGTCACCTGAGAGATTGATAAGTTCATGCTGTAAGCGCTTTGTTTGGAGAGCCTCCCGGAGTGAGAGAAAAACACCACCTGCTTGGCGAAGGAGCGGAGGGAGTTAGTCTAACAGGTCTGTGTGTGTCAGGCTGGGCGGGCGGCGTTGAGGGAAGGTTGGGGGGAGACGGCCGCCAAAACGCACCGTGGGCCCTTGACATCTGAGAGCGAGCACTGCCCCGTGCCGTGTTGGCCCCAAGTGACCGGCGCTACGCCGTTGCGCCGTCAAGCAGGCTGTTGCAGATACCTCTGCATGCCCCCCCCCTCCCAACCACACACACACACTCATGCACACATCTGACGGCGGGAACAGCTGTTCTGTTAAGCATGCTGGATGGCACCATATGCTTCATCTACCAGATATGGCTTCATATCATATCAGCTCCAACAACATGGAGGATCGGAGTCAGCCCAGTGGCAGTCACCCACATAGAGGATCGGAGCAAGCCCAGTGGCAGTCACCCACATAGAGGATTGGAGTCAGCCCAGTGGCAGTCACCCACATAGAGGATCGGAGTCAGCCCAGTGGCAGTCACCCACATAGAGGATCGGAGTCAGCCCAGTGGCAGTCACCCACATAGAGGATCGGAGTCAGCCCAGTGGCAGTCACCCACATAGAGGATTGGAGTCAGCCCAGTGGCAGTCACCCACATAGAGGATTGGAGTCAGCCCAGTGGCAGTCACCCACATGGAGGATTGGAGTCAGCCCAGTGGCAGTCACCCACATGGAGGAATGGAGCAAGCCCAGTGGCAGTCACCCACATGGAGGAACGGAGCAAGCCCAGTGGCAGTCACCCACATGGAGGATCGGAGTCAGCCCAGTGGCAGTCACCCACGTGGAGGAACGGAGCAAGCCCAGTGGCAGTCACCCACAGAGGATCAGAGTCATACCAGTGGCAGACACCCACATAGAGGATTGGAGCCAGACCGGTGACAGTCACCCACATGGAGGATCAGAGTCATCCCAGTGACAGTCACCCACATGGAGGATCGGAGTCAGCCCAGTGGCAGTCACCCATATAGAGGATCGGAGTCAGCCCAGTGACAGTCACCCACATGGAGGATCGGAGCCAGCCCAGTGGCAGTCACCCACATGGAGGATCGGAGCCAGACCAGTGACAGTCACACACGTGGAGGATCGGAGTCAGCCCAGTGACAGTCATCCACATGGAGGATCGGAGCCAGACCAGTGACAGTCACACACATGGAGGATCGGAGTCAGCCCATTGGCAGTCACCCACATGGAGGAACGGAGCAAGCCCAGTGGCAGTCACCCACATGGAGGAACGGAGCAAGCCCAGTGGCAGTCACCCACATGGAGGATCGGAGTCAGCCCAGTGGCAGTCACCCACGTGGAGGAACGGAGCAAGCCCAGTGGCAGTCACCCACATAGAGGATCGGAGTCATCCCAGTGGCAGACACCTACATAGAGGATTGGAGTCAGCCCAGTGGCAGTCACCCATATAGAGGATCGGAGTCAGCCCAGTGACAGTCACCCACATGGAGAATTGGAGCCAGACCGGTGACAGTCACCCACATGGAGGATCAGAGTCATCCCAGTGACAGTCACCCACATGGAGGATCAGATCCAGACCAGTGACAGTCACCCACATGGAGGATCGGAGCCAGACCAGTGACAGTCACACACATGGAGGATCGGAGTCAGCCCAGTGACAGTCATCCACATGGAGGATCGGAGTCAGCCCAGTGGCAGTCACCCACATGGAGGATCAGAGTCAGCCCAGTGACAGTCACCCACATGGAGGATCAGAGTCAGCCCAGTGACAGTCACCCACATGGAGGATCGGAGTCAGCCCAGTGACAGTCACCCACATGGAGGATCGGAGTCAGCCCAGTGACAGTCACCCACATGGAGGATTGGAGCCAGCCCAGTGACAGTCACCAACATGCAGTTACACTGTACATGCCATTTAGCCAAACACTCGCATTGGCTAAATGGCATGTACAGTGTAAATCAAGATATAGCCGATATGAGGAATGATAAATATATTTTTCTTTAAAAAGCATAAAGTTTTTTATGCACGCATGTACGAGCGCGTCTAGTTTTTTGGTGCAGGACCGTGACACTTTATCCGTCCTCGCCATTAGAATCCCCGAATCAAAACTTACGGTATTCAATCATTTTGATTAAAAGCCAAGATCTCGAACAGTACTGTTGGGAGTGGAGAGGCCTAAGCAGCCCGCCACGTTTGAGAATTCATATATTTTCATAAACTTTTAACAATGTCAATGAGACACGTCTTCAATCTTTGGTCCACGCGACAGCGGGGCATTCAATCTTTCTTTAGCTTTTCGACAGAAAATTTGAATACGAGCACAGTGTTATTAATGTGATGGTTGTTACGGGGGGGGGGCTTCACGGAGGGATTCGCAGAGGGGGTTTTATTAGTTTTGGAGACACTTGAAGCTGAGGAATAAGAGGGAATGGGAGGAAGCAGGGAGGGCGAAAAGCAACGCTCGGCTAGGTCAAACACCGGGACTTGTTTGGTCCTAGCACGTACAGTATGTTAAGATTCTAATTTGGCACGCCCAATTAACAACACTAACAAACCAAGGGGATTCATTCCTACAATTTCCTACCAGCTACAGTTTTCTATGTTAGACAGGTTAAGATTGTGGCTTGTATATTTGTTTTGTTTAGATTTTTGCGTGGGTCCTATCCACAATCTTCATTGTTTCCCTGTATTATAGTCAAAATGTTCCTCAACTTTTGCTCTACTGTAAATGTATCTGTTGAAGACAGGCACATTTGAGGCATACCTTCCTGAACTGAGGTTCAATCTTACATGGACAGTTTGTGGTTGACGTCAGTGTATTTGTTTATTGGTGTTAACTCTTAACTAATCACACTATTAAAACCTAAAAAGCAAAGTAGAAGAAGCCTAGTTTTTCCCAAGAAAAAATGGCATCTATTTCTTCTGAAAAAAGACCCATAATGTATGAAGTGAAGTATAGATAGTGACTTACATGGATGATGTTTGGAGTGATATACTACATTTGGAACACTGATAAATACCATGACTATGAAATGCACTTCAAATTTCCCCGACTGACCTTGTCCTTGATGTTATGAAGACACTGCTTTTGCTAACATCAAATGATTTGCCAATAGTACAATCGATCAATTTGTACATCTAAATTGAACACGTTACACAATCCATAACAATTGGGCAAGGTATAGATGTGTCCTAAATGGGACCCTATTCTCTATATAGCGCGCTACTTTTGACCAGAGCCTTATGGACCATACCATGAAGGGAATCGGGTGCCATTTGGGATGTACCCCTTTGACACATCTTTGGTGTCATCGGAGGAGCCATAAAGGCGCCTGGGTAATAGACAGGAATTATTACCTGTCTGGTTACATGTAACTCTGGTGGCCATTTTATCTCCATCCACTGTGCTGTTGTAGATATCCACCTGTCAATAGTCACACCCAGGTCAAACACTATGCTGACGTTATTATTGTGCCTGTGTGTGTGCATACCAGTATCTATGTTTGTTGGTCTCCAATTTCTCTCTCTCAGCCCTGTCCCCTTTCCCCTCTCTGTGTCAGTGCTGTCATCAGGATGGATTGAGCCAGTCCCAGTCCCCCCCCCAGTGCAAACCAAACCACCGCGGACAGACAGAGTGGGCTAGTAACCCACTGGATAACAAGTAGACGCCCTCGTCCCTTTTGGGGACGTGAGGGGCTGTAGAGTTAGAGATATGGGCCTGGGTGCGTTGAGGTGTCTGATAGGGAGAGAGGAGAGATGGTGGGGGCCGGAGTTCCAGAGAGGTTCCTGTGGTCGTTTGTAACGGGTACACTCTCTCATAGCACCTGCCCAAACCAGGCTCCCCTGTAATGACTCAGACTGATGGTGTTAATAAGACCGGCTGCCCCCCCTTGGCTAGTAGTGGAACGCCCCAACAAAGGTAGAGCCCCACAAGATTCAATGCACACACACACTCACGGACTCAAGCAGGCACACACACGCTCATAGGCATAAACACACACACAAACACGGACGGTTGGGCGAACACACACACATCTCTAGCAAGCCTACCTTTCAGACGAGGGGGCGGGGGAAGAGAGAAAGGGTCCTTTCCTATCTTTAAAAGAGATACAGAAATAATCATGGAAATGAAATGTGTTACGGTGAACATCTTTCTGCTGGAAGGAAAAGCAGGAACGATTATATATGTCTTCATGCGTGTACAGATAATCTGTCTCTTTTATTTGACAGATAAACATCAGTAATTGTTGGTTGACTCGTTTGCACCCTGTATGGAAACATGTAGCCGTTTTCATTTTACCAACTGTTTATTTGGTGTTCTCTCCAGCTTTGTAATGCTTCTGCTCTTCCAACATTTAATCTTTTCTTTCGGGCTACTGATCACCTCTGAGGGTTGTGTGACTAAACAGTGCTACTGTGTGACCAACACGAGGCAGATAGTAGTTTTTGTTTGCCTCTCTCTCTCTCTCTCTCTCTCTCTCTCTCTCTCTCTCTCTCATTCTCACTCTTTCTCTCATTACAAAATTAGCCAAACAAAGCCTGAGCACTACAAAGGAAAACACAATAACAGAGGCGCTCGTTATGTGGAAATAAGAGGACACTTAATTGGGAATTGGCGGAGTCGCAGTATTTATTCCTGTACTGTCAGCACAGTCTCCAATCTCTCTTTCTCTCTCTCTTTCTCCACTCTCCCACCTTTAAATCACTCTCTCATCTCTGTCCTCCCTCACCCTGTCCCTCCCTGTCTCTCTCCCTCTGTCTAACTCTCTTTCTCGCCCTCTCTCTCTATCCGTCCCGGCCCGAGGTAAACATATTTTGCAGGAAAGCTGACGGAGAGCTTGTTTTAACAACGTCAGCGAGTCAAAGCCTGCCCTCGTCACGCCAGCCTGGCTGTGTGGTGGACCGTCTGTGGTCTAGCCGCAGACGACACTGTGGCATCTCCACGGACGATTTATCCTCTACACCTTCAATAATTAAATAATGCTTCCTCTTCTCTACTCTTTCTGCCTACACATCTCTCCTTCTCCGCTTCTCCTCTTCCTCTCCTCTTCTGCTCTCCTCTCGTCTTCTGCACGACTCCTCTTCCCCTCCTACTCGTCTCCTCACATCTCATCTCCTTCTCTCCGCTTCTCCTCTTCCTCTCCGGCTGTGAGTGTTTTTTGGAGAGCAGGCCTAAGTGCCACCAGGCCTCAGACTGACCCGCTTCCTCTAAGGCACGATGGACTGGCGCTGAGGACTGCAGGTTTTACGAGAGAACACATAGTCCGTCGTCCAACACTAGTGTGTGTGTGTGTGTGGTGTGTGTGTGTGGTGTGTGTGTGTGTGTGTGTGGTTGACCTGAGTGATGGGTGGTGACCCCCTGCCTGGCGCCTGCACTCCTCTCTCCCACCTTACAGACTTCCATAGCCGTGTCATGTGGCTTGTATTATTATTCACCGTCGCCATGTCCAAAGTTCTGAAACAGTGTTTCCTAATGAATGCGATCCAGGCGCTTTGATGAGACGTGTAACAAATGAAGGAACCGGTTTTGCATCTGTTCCGTCAAAGTTTTACTGCCGGTTACTAAGGTGAAGGCTGAAATGGGAGGGTTATCTCTGTCGGTGTTAATCGATTGGATTTGATTGAGTGTGATTTTGAACGTCCCTCATTTCTCTGAGTTGACGGGTTGTTTCCTTCCCTGTGGTAAACATTGTAATCAGCGAGGATTTCCCACTCGGTCTCTGCCATGCTAGGACCCAGGTTAAGTGCAGTTGCAGGCTATTATACATCATTAGGGTAAGTAAGACTCAGCCACGGGGGGAAGAGAAATGGAGGCCTCGGATGGTTCATTCCTCATCGGCTGCATGGAGCTGAGGGAGGGTCGGGGAGGCAGGAATAAGGCCCGATACCTACACGCTCGCACGATCGGACACTCACACGCAAGCAAATATGTGTACGCATGCACACACACAGCCACATAGTCACAAATCACTGTGCCAAAAAGACACTTTATAGGGGTTAAAATACCACAGCAGCCAGCCAGCTAGTCGACAACACTACTCTACGTGGGAAGACAGAGTTGAAACTGGGACTTCTGGGATTTCTTTGTCTGTGTCTTTTTTAGAATTAGTCCCATATCCGAGCAGCAACCTCCAGTTGGGCTTGTAAAGTGTGGACTAGATTTGGGGGCCAGTGGAACCTTCACTCGTCTTGCAGAGGAGAAAGCAAAGTGAGAAGTGCTAGATAAAGGAGAGCAGGAGAAATAGTCATTGTTCTCATTACGGAGGAACAACAAAAACATCCGTAGAGCTCAAACCGAGGAGAGAGCAGTGTTGAAAGACACTGTAGTTACTGCAACGAAGGCCACTTCCTCCCTCCGCCCGGAATGAAAACCTCAGGCCGGACGGCGCAGTGGAACCGGTCACATTTCAATGCTAATTTCGAGAAAGGACAGTTCGATGAATAGATCTGCTCTTCTCTCTGAAGAAAGGAATTGGCCGCATTAGAGATTGGAGTTCTAAATGCAATTTAAAGAAGAAGAAAAAAACACAAAAAAAGAGGAGATATTTCCCCAATGTTTTTAAATTAAAGCCAGAAAGGGCATTACCAGGAGAGCATATTTTTCTACAGGCAATTACAAGGTCAATGCACCCTCAACATCCTCCCTTAAAGGTCCCCTATGTATGTTCTGGAATTGTGTTCTTGTATTCAACTTCTTTAATTGGCTCTGTAGTGGCTGCGCAGACACGCGCACGCACGCACACACACACACACATATACATTTAATGTGCACACACACACACACACACGCACACAGACCCTGCACACACGTAGAGATCCAGTAGCTGGGGGAGCAGAGGGAGAGAAGAGCTGGTCTGGTTTGTCTCTCTGGGCTGGGTGACAGCTGTGTGTGAAGTCCTTTGAATCTGCCCACACTGTCATCTGTTCATATGAGATCTACACACGCACACGCACACGCACACAGGCAAATACAGGTTAAGCTGTTAAAGTGGTTTTGTGAAGCATTCCTTCATTATTGACTGGAGTCCATATCCAAAACCTGCTGTACCTTGAAAGGACAGAGATTGAAATTCAGGTGGCTGCAAACTGCAAAAGCGACAAAGAGTGAAGAAGAGAGAGGGAGAAGAAGACGAGCTGCGGAAGAGGCCGAGAGGACAGGTCAAAGAGGACAGGGCAAAGAGGAGAGAGAGTGAGAGAGAGAGAGGGAGAGAGAGAGAGAGAGAGAGAGAGTATGAGAGAGGGAGAAGAAGACGAGCTGCGGAAGAGGCCGAGAGGACAGGGCAAGGAGGACAGGGCAAAGAGGACAGGGCAGAGAGAGAGAGAGAGCTGGTTTACATTACACCGGAGATTGTCTTTGGCATGCGTCAGCCGCCGAGAGGCATCAATCACTCCATCTGTGTAAAATCACAAGCTGACTCCGATATTGCTAAATATTTATACTGTCAGATACACACAGGCAGTGCAGCTGAATGAGGGGCATTCATTAGGCCTGTCAGCTTGCAGATGGAGATTAGAGGGAAACCTCCCACCATGGTCGCCTCGCACCGTCTCCCCAGCGCTATATTTAGCCCCTTCACCATGATAAATATCTCCGCAATGCCTCTGTTAGGTAAATACTGGGTAAATACGACCAGGGATGATCTGGAGGTAACGTAAATAGAGCGTTGTGTCGTCGAGAGGTGACAACAGGGATGTAAACGCAGTAGGTTTGGTCAGGCCTGTTGCCTCGACTTTGCTAGGCCTTGCGCTGCCAAATGTTTCTGTCTTTCGGTCTCTGTCTGTGTTTCTCTCTTTCTGTCTGTCTTTCTCTTTATTTATTTTCTCTCTCTTTCTTTCGCTCCTCTCTTTCTCTTCGTCTATCTTCTTCGGTTTAGACGTGACGCAAGCGGCTCATATCTTTGATTACTCGCAGAGGGCTGACTATTTCATCTGTCGACAGACATCGGAGTTTCAGATTATAGTAGCCTCCACACTCACCCCCCCCCCCTCTCTCTATCACTATCTCTCTCCCCCCTCTCCATCTCTCTCCCCACCTCTCTCGCTCTTTCTCTCTGAAGCAACACAGCAAAGCAACAAAGAAATAGAAAACTTTTTCTGCTTAATTACAGTGGAAACCTCCAGGTTGATTCGTGGGGGAAAAAATCTGCTTCTATTTCATAACGAATCATTGAGTCGTGGGGGAGTGTGAGAGATAGAGAAGGGACACAGGGATGGAGGGAGGAATGGCGAGAGCTCGGAGAAAGGGAAAGGCGTGTAATTATCTTCCGAACGTAGCCATCACCAGTAAATCGGTGGAGCCATCTGACATGGCTAATTAAGGAAGCAATCAAAGGTCCATCTCCCGAGAGTTGGATAGGGCGAGGTAGAGAGAGAGAGAGAGAGAGAGAGGGGGGGTGAGAGAGAGGTGTAATGGGGAGAGTGAGAGAAGGGCAGGAAGGAGAGTGGAGGAGTGACTGAAGCAGTCTGTTCTTGTTGGGCTCTTTGTGATGGTTCCATGTGTCAGTCCTCTGAGCGGAGGCTCCTGCAGGCCTAACTAATCCCAGCTCCTTTATCAAGCTTCGATCTGACGCTCACTAACACAGATATTGTAAGTCAGTGTGCTATGCCCCAGTGGAAGCCTGTGTGTGTGTGTGTGAGTGTGTGCATGTTCGTGTACAGTTGTGTGTGTACAAACTTCTGACCCACTGGAATTGTGATACAGTGAATTATAAGTAAAATAATCTGTCTGTAAACAATTGTTGGAAAAATTACTTGTGTCATGCACAAAGTAGATGTCCTACCCGACTTGCCAAAACTATAGTTTGTTGACAAGAAATTTGTGGAGTGGTTGAAAAACGAGTTTTAAACAGCTTGGAAAATTACAGAAAATGATGTCATGGCTTTAGAAGATTCTGATAGGCTAATTGACATAATTTGAGTCAATTGGAGGTGTACCTGTGGATGTATTTCAAGGCCTACCTTCAAACTCAGTGCCTCTTTGCTTGACATCTTGGGAAAATCAAAAGAAATCAGCCAAGACCTCAGAAAAACAATTGTAGACATCCACAAGTCTGGTTCATCCTTTGGAGCAATTTCCAAATGCCTGAAGGTACCACGTTCATCTGTACAAACAATAGTACGCAAGTATAAACACCATGGGACCACGCAGCCGGCATACCGCTTGGGAAGGAGACGCATTCTGTCTCCTAGATGAACGTACTTTGGTGCGACAAGTGCAAATCATTCCCAGAAGAAGCCACTGCTCCAAAACCGCCATAAAAAAGCCAGACTACAGTTTGCAACTACACATGGGGACAAAGATCGTACTTTTTTGAGAAATATCCTCTGATCTGATGAAACAAAAATAGAACTGTTTGGCCATAATGACCATAGTTATTTTGGGGGGGGAAAGGGGAAGCTTGCAAGCCGAAGAACAACATCCCAAATGTGAAGCACGGGGGTGGAAGTATCATGTTGTGGGGGTACTTTGCTGCAGGAGGGACTGGTGCACTTCACAAAATAGATGGTATCATGAGGATGGAAAATGATGTGGATATATTGAAACAACATCTCAAGACATCAGTCAGGAAGTTAAAGCTTGGTCACAAATGGGTCTTCCAAATGGACAATGACCCCAAGTATACTTCCAAAGTTGTGGCAAAATGGCTTAATTAAGGACAACAAAGTCAAGGTATTGGAGTGGCCATCACAAGGTCCTGACCTCAAGCCTGACTCAGTTACACCAGCACTGTCAGGAGGAATGGGCCAAAATTTACCCAACTTATTGTGGGAAGCTTGTGGAAGACTACCCGAAACGTTTGACCCAAGTTAAACAATTTAAAGGCAATGCTACCAAATACTAATTGAGTTTATGTAAACCTCTGACCCACTGGGAATGTGATGAAAGACATAAAAGCTTAAATAAATCACTCTCTCTACTATTATTCTCACATTTCACATTCTTAAAATAAAGTGGTGATCCTAACAGATCTAAGACAAGAAATATTTACTAGGATTAAATGTCAGGAATTGTGAAAAACAGAGTTTAAATGTATTTGGCTAAGGTGTATGTAAACTTCTGACTTCAACTGTATGTGTGCTTTCTCAGCGGTGCTGTGTAAGAGAACCCATGATGACTTATAGGGTACATGTATAATGTAACGGCAACTCAGCTAGAAAGCAGCTTGGACCTTGGTTGTAATTCACCCAATAGTCAGTGCTCTGTGAAATGTGTGTGTGTATCTGTGTGTCTGGGATTCCTCTGAAGTAATTGTCCAGTTCTCGCCCATTTCCTGGGTGGTCAGATACGGAAGGTGAATGAGACAAAGGGTCGGACACTTCCCCACAAAAAAACTCACCTTTATTAAGGGTTAACCCCTCTCCTCCACCCTCCCTCCACATTCTTCCCACCCTCCGTCTCCTGGTGGCAGAGGCGTGGGTGACCAGGGGGTCAGCCAGTCTTGGCCAGGGGAGAGTCAGCAAAAAAGGAGCTGAGTTCAGGGAGGAGAGAGGAGGAGAGTGACCTGACTGTATGCACTGTGAGTGACAAACACTGAACCAAAACCTGGTCGTATGCCTTCTTCCTTTGACTGTCAGCCCTATGCCCTATATATACTGTACATCCTTAAAGGCCCACTCTGTGATTTTTATGATTATTTATGATTATTTAAATTAATGATTGAAACCCATTGATTCTTGGAGAATGTAACTGATGTGCCTCTCTTGAGCTACTTGTTGAATATACGGTTGACCTAGAAAGATCAGTGTGCCCATGTATGGCTGTTTGTCCTTGGGGTGTGTACTGTGCTGTGTGTCTCCATCCTTCTCTCTCTCCTCCTTATCCTTCTCTCATCTTTCTCTCCTCTTCATCCCCCTAGTGTCAATCTCGTCCTGGTGTAATTGCTTGTTTTTTGGTCACCAGGCCAGTTCCCCCTCTCGCTCCCTGGCGTTGATTCATAGAGCTTGTAAAGGTGACAGTGGTCCCTCTCAGTCCCTTTCAGCTGGAACAAAGCAGGTGACAGAAACACATCCCTAGACGGCTGACCTGATGGTCCCCACTGTCCCCACCTCGTCTCTCCTAGCCTGGACTTGAGGGACACAGGAGGAGTAGTAGTGGGTCTTCGTTCAAGCATGTCGTCTGTACCATGTAGTGAGGGGGGGGGCTTCCTTCTTCTAACCCTCCCCCATGTCCCCCAGCCCTGCCCCCGCAGCCCATCCGTGGTGACCTGGATACATGCTCTCTCTGACACTTGAACTACTTAGCTATGTCACCTTCAAAAGCCCCGACAGCGCCACCGACACCCATCCTGCTTGCGCGTCAGCTGGAAAACGGCCTTACAAATCAAACACCCACAGTTTCATATCTCGGATTTTACGGAATCGGCACGTAAGAGGATGGTAAAGGATTCTGTTTGAAAGTAATTGATCTTGAAGCCCATGTGTTTGTCACGGTGTTGTCATTGTGCCGTCATGTTTCATTCAGTATAATTGACTGGGCTTGGCTTATGCTTATGTCCAATCCAGGTTCGACTGTCCACTGTGTCCAGGTTGATTCGTGTTCAGTGTTAATGCAGTTCAGACAACGTTAAGGTTGACTTGTGTAATTGATTGATGGGGGCTGCATGTCGGTGTTAAGGTTACTTGCTCTAACTGCTGGTAAGTGGCGTCTGACGGCTTCCCAGGCGACGACCCTCTCCTTCCTGAAGTAATGCCACTTAGACCCCCTCCTCTACCCAACACCGCAGGCTGTGCTGGCTGGGGGCATTGATCCACTGATCAATATATAGCTGCATCTGTAGTGTACACACTGAAGACTCCAAGCTGTTGGCTGTATGGTAATAGGGTAGGCTAAAGGCATCCGCATGCTTCCCAGACGAAACAGTTCGGAACAGTTTGGGCATATATTATGACATAAAAAAGGTTAACGTTATTGGTTGTTTTGGACTTTCTTTCTTTTTTCAGCTGTTCGGACGCACCATTTTTTTCCTCGACGCAAGCTGAAGTCGGTGATTGGTCGGCTTTAGAAATTCTTCACTGGTGCCTGTTGTCATTCGACAAGAGACGGCTCGTCCTCATGCACATTCTGTTCACTTGAGAAATACTGCACCAAACAGTACCTAGTTAGACGTAAAATCGCCTGACTAAGATCTCTCCGGCAAAACATTTAAAAAATGAATGACAGATTTCTTGAATGGTCTTCGATTCATTCGGACTATTTTGAGGAAGTGTATACCGCCTACGGCATCTCAAAATGGACAAACCGAACTACGTTCTCGTTTGCCACGGCCTTTAAGTATGCGAGCACACTGTATGTGTATGTGTGTCTGTCTGACTGACTGTCGTTTTGTCCGTCTTGCATTCTCCTGTGCTGCTGACACTATAATTCTCTTATCCTTTATTTTCTCCCCATTCGATCTCTGTTGTGGCTTTTCCCTCATTCTCTGTAGGGAGGCCAACTCTCGTCTGGAGAAATGACATCAGAGCCTCCCTTCCATCGCTCCGCTTCTTTCTTCTTTATCTTTTTCTCGCCGGAGCCTCCATCTTGTTTGAAATCACTGCAAATAATGTGGTCTGTCCTCACGACTCGCTGTTAAAGGGATCGGTCACTCAGAACACTCAAAACACATATTAAAACACGCATCAGCCTCTCGCCGGGCCCCAATCACGCTGTTCAAATGTTGTTCTTCCACCGGGAGCAAGTGAAGAGATGGGATGTGCAACATTAACTTGATTCGCACCGGGCCACGACTGAGCGACACCCCATAAACCTCAGCGGGCAGGCAGGCTGCTGCCTTAGGCCCAGCAGACAGCACCCCACAGATAATGTGACACACGCTAGCGATGCCTCCTATAGCCCGCCACACACATAAGCGCACACACACACACACACACACACTCGCGTACACATACACACTCGTTTTATGGTAATGTGTAAAAACATCACAGCAGCGAGTTATTGTCCCCTCCTGTCGGCCTCTCGGCTCTTAGCAGTTCAGCGTCGGCATAATCCGTTAGCAGTGGCCAGTGGGTCTCAGTAAACAGGCAACCTCTGCTATCCTAAATGTCAGCCGCCCATACAGAGGGACTGGCGCCCTAGCCTTTGCAGCACTTGTTCTATAGACTGTCCACAGTGTTTCCTACTGAAGTATTTATGACTATGGCTTTTAAATGTGTTCACTCTGAATTGTGGAGATTTGCTATTTGCTATGTTTCCTATTGTGTCATCATACTAATTTCCCATGAAATCATTGGCGGGGGGTTGTGTGAAGATGGGGGCTATTTTGTGAAGGCATATCAGTGGAGGATGGAGATGGGCTGCTATTAGGCAGAGGGTGATAGGAGTAGTGATTATGAAGAACTGACCACTGGTCAGTTTGTTGACACACAGACATACTAGCATTGGTTACACTAGTCACTGGGATCTGTCCTCGATCTTGATTAGGTGTAGTTGACGATGCTGTAGCTACAGTATGTTCACTGTGCATTAGTACACTGGTCATCATAGGTCCATTTGTAGCTTTGCCATCAAATAGTCAACCTGCCTGGTAAAATAATAGTTAAATCAAATAAAAACCGAAATGACGGTGAGAAAAAAATGATTGAGGAGTTTATTGTTGCGTGTGTGAAGCAAACCTGGGTCAGATTCTTTCAAATACCTTGTTTTCTGATTTACATTTAACCCGGTACAATGGAACCAAGCACCCCTGCCTAGAAAATATTTGACCCAGGTTTGGTGTGTGTGTGTGTGTGTTTGTGTGCGTATGTGAGCGAGTGTCACCTGTTCCTCTCCAAATCCTTTTCTCTGGATAGATTATGCATGTCTGAATCCTCTGAGCTGCTCTCAGCCTTAAACAATGCCATTTCTAACACCATTCCCATCGCCTTGGCAACTCCATAGCAACCTGTGGTCTGCCACAGGGCATGGTGTGGATCAATTAGCACCGTCTGACGTCTCACCACTTCTTGTCACCCATTTGAATACCTTGATATTTTTTTGAAATGAAAAATGAATTTGTGTGTCCATTTAAAAAAAAAGATATGCACGCTAGATTATTTTTCATATCAAGTTAACGGAGGATTTCTATATAGATATATATTTTTTTTATGTTAGGCTCTGTTATTGCGTCAGCTTTGCCAGTGCCCTGTAGAACTTGATTTAAAAAGGAATAAAGACAAAATAGAGAGACAGCATGTCCCTGGCCAATAGAATGAATGGACATTAAAAAGAAAGGAGGACCAAGGCATACAAATGCCTTTATTTGTATGGCATGTTCAATGGAACCAACATGTCTAAATCTGACATGTTTTGGCTGCATGGCTGTCAGGGAGTACAAAGACATGACAGTACAATGTTTTCTTTGAACAAAGCATTTTCCCAACAACCCTGATTGAAGACACGAGGGCGGGGTTACAGAATAGCCAATAGTCATTGGACAACACCTAGTATCTTTTTTTCCACAAGAATGAATGGTCATTGGTGCTATAAGTATAGTCCTAATAACTCAAAATGTCTACTAACGTCATACAGCTTTGCCATTAACGCTGCTCCATAATCTGTGTTTTTCCCAGGTATCGTGTCCAAGTCGTTCGAGTGTCGTCTAAAGGGCCAGGGAGCCACGTTCGTGGAGGTTGACACAGCGTTTGACGGGGCCTTCCCAGTGCGGAGGGTGGGCTCCATGGAGGGGCTGGAGGGCCAGGAGGGTGTCCAGCAGGTGATCATCATCCAGGGTTACGGCAGTGGGGAGATGGCCTTCGACCAGGCCCTGGAAGAGTCAGCCGCTGCCACCCTGCGAGACCTGGCCATGGCGGGCCAGGTGGCCGAGGTGCTCCACATCACCGAGGACGGCCAGGTCATCTCCTCGGGGAGGGAGGTGTCTGCAGGCGGGGCCCATCACCTGGCCGGAGGCACCACCCGGTACGTCCTGCTGGAGTCCGGCGGGTCTGCAGCCGGAGGTCACAGGGGTCACGGGGGAGGGGCGACGCACCACCACATGGTGTCGGAGTCATCCACGGCTCTGGATGCCCTCCTCAGTGCCGTCAGCGAGATGGGCCAGCAGGAAGAGGACAGCCAAGAGGTCATGACCCAGGAAGTTGTGTCAGAGGTGGTGGAGGAAGAGGAGGAGGTGGAGGTGAAGACGGAGGAGGAGGTGTGGGAGGAGCAGCAGGTGCAGGAGGAGCAGGTGGTCCAGGAGGTTCTGCAGTTTGCAGCCAGCCATCTGATGAAGGAGGGGCTGACGCAGGTGATCGTCAACGATGAAGGGACCCACTACATCGTGACGGAGTTGGATGACAACACCCTCCAGGTGGAGGGGACCATGTACACCCAGCACCAGGGAGGGGAGGACGACCAGCAGAGCGAGGGACTTTCAGAAGGCCAGGCTGGGGAGAGGATGGTCTACTACCTGGATGGAACGCCACACAATGTGGTTCTGGAGAAGGTGGAGGTGGACTAGTCAGTGACCGTGGCGAGAATCTCATCTGGATTTCCTTGATTCCTCGAGTCCTCTCCTCACCTCCTTCTCAAAACCCGTTGGATAAGAAGTTATAGGGGAGTGACCTCTGTCTGACCTTTTCATCCATTGGGTTGGAGAAGGAGGCGAGGGGAGAGAATGCAGTTGAGACTTTCCCTGTGTGAAGACCAAATGTCCAGCTTAAAGCCCCTAAGAGTCTTCCTCTTTGTCTCTTTCATTGAAAATGTCATGTTTTTTTTTTTTACATAGCTTTATCTCCGTTTTGCAATGATCAACTCAGGATAACATTCACATCTATAGAGTTCTAGTTTTCCTTTAAGTAGTGAATTAGTTTGCAATTGTAAGTTAAATTATTATTTTTGGTTTGTTTATTTAAAAAGGTACATTAATGGATCTGTTTTGATAACAGACACCTTGCTTTCATACCTTGCTGAATTTAGGACCAATAGCATTTTGGACATCGAAAATATCCATGCTGCTGATTGGTCTAAATCCAGGGGCAGTCCACTGATTGGCTTTGTTTTCAGCAATTCCTAAATATGGTCAGAACGCTGATTGGTCTGAATCCAGGGGCAGTCCACCTGTTTTTCAGGATGTTCTCAAAATGTCACGGTGCTGACATTGTTTTGCATCATTATTAAGTTCTCTCATAGTGAGTGTCTTTGACCGTCAAAATAGGACAAATGAATTGGATTGCCACAGAAACATGCGTTTGACAGAATAGCTTGGTGATGACACAACATTTAGTGAGTTTCTGATAATCATAATTCAATTAAAGTTGCTAAGTATTTTTTTCCATTGGTTATTGTAAATACATGTTTCTGTAAATGAAATTGCAATGAGACTTGCGTTTGACTAATGACAATAAAGCTCAGTCTTCATTTTTGGAGGGTTGCTAGTTCACCTCAAGTTTTCTATGACAGTGTTACAATCTCCTATTCACATCAACCACATGAACGTACATGCATCAACTGACATAGGAGCTTTGACCAAGTGTGTTTCCAATCACCATCATCATGATCATCACCATTGTCATTATCACCGTCATTACCGTCATCATGATCAGCATCGTCCTGATCATAAATCCGCCTCTCCCTCGGCCAGCCCCCTATTCTCTCCCTCCATTGTGTTGAACACACACATTCTTTCTCCCTACAGTATTCAAGAGCTGGAAGAGGGAATCAATATTCACTTAGGGCCGTAGTACAGCCTCGTAGTAGTACAGGCTCTGATTGAGTGAGTGGGAGCCAAGAATGACGGCTATGAACACAATGACGAAGACTGGCTTTCACACAGGGGCCACCAGGAGATCATCTGTTTAATGTAACACAGCCAGGTGTGTGTGTGTGTGTGTGTGTCAGCGAGAAAGAGATAGAGTTGTGGACTGAGAGGATTACAGCTGGATTGAGCGAGGTGAGCAGAAGAGCAGCAGCAGAGACCCCCCCCCCTCATAACCACTGTCGGAAGGTGAGCCTGTAATTTCACATGGCCTACTGTATGTCTCTCTGCTACACAGAACTATAGCAGCCCTGCCTCAGCTAAAACCTGCAATCCTAGCTGTCTCCTTTCGCGCTTTCTCCTCCCAGTTAACACAATCATACGACGTGAATCATCATGGTGTGTGGGTTTTTATGTGTGTATCGCAGTGCGCGTGTGTGTACGTGTAATATGCTTGTGTATGTGCATGCGCGCGGCGTGTGTCTCACTCTCTCCACCCTGTGCGGCTTCCTAATCAGAGACGGGTGGCTCATTATTAGCTACAGCAGGCCGTGTGTGTGACATGGAAGAGGGAGAAATTAGCAGCTGTCACCGAGTGATGAGTTCATTTCCTGACAGGCCCTGTTCGCCTGAGTCCGTTGGAGACGACGGGCAGACGGCTGATGGAAACCTGCCGCTGCAGCTTAATTGGCGAGCCGGAAAAGGGCAGAGGGCCGGTGGAGGGCAAGGGGGAGGTGGAAGGGCGGCTATCCTCCCTCTCCTTCCATCACTCTGTGGGGGCAGACGGGAGAGCGAGAGGAGAAGGACAGGAGGTTGGGATCTCTCTGAGTATGATAAATATGGCAATTCTGTTGAGTTCACCGTCTATAGGAAACATATCAGCCCGTGGATCATTTTCTTAATGTCTCTGCTATTCGTTTTGCCGCCCCTTTGGCAGTATTAACATTCTCGCTGATGCTGATACACTGGTTGTGTGCTGTGTCCTGGGGACAGCGTGCAGGTACAATTCTATTAAAGGGACCTGTTTGTGTTGTGGTCTACTTTCTATGTTATGTGGTCTTGTTCCTGGAGCGTGAGGGCAGTTGAAGAAATGTACAGTCAATTCTATATTTTCTAGTCATTGTTTGTGTCAATGCTCTGACAGAACTGTAGTGTCTTGAGTCTGTGGAAGCTGATATAATGCGGCAGCAACAGATCAGGAGTGGTTCATCTCTTTATGGAATGATTGGGCCTACCATCTCTCTCTCTCCCCCGTATCCCTGTCTTTGTTCACACTAATCCAGCGCTAGCACCCCCCACCCTCCTGCAATAGACTCACTGCCACACCTACCTCAGCGCCTGACAAACATTGACAGCCCCATTCCATTCCCGAGCCACTCATAGCAGGCGCCTCCCCCAAACACACACAGCGAAATGCACAAACACTCACAAGCACACACGCACCCCTGAAAACACTTCAGGCCCACAGACATGCGGGCTCTCAACACTTCATTAAGAGAAGCAGTGATTGAAAAATGATCCGATTAGCTCACTATGAAGAGCGGGGTGACCGAAATAACTGTCATTTCAACCTTGAATGAGAAACAACTGTAAGTGCTTTTAATTAGACACACAACACAGAGGGAGAGAGAGAGAGAGAGAGAGAGACAGAGACAGAGAGAGAGACAGAGAGAGAGAGAGAGACAGAGAGAGAGACAGAGAGAGAGAGAGAGAGAGAGAGAATTTCCCCTCCTTCCCCAGCATGAGATGTTTAAAAAAAGAAGAAAACAGCTTTATGAAAACTTGGTTGAGGTAAAAGAGTGGCAAAACCTCCTTAAAAAAAGGTTTTCCATTTAGATTTACAATATTTAATATAGATCTCTAGAGAGAGAATTTAAAAAAAAAAGTTTTACATCTCTGCTTAAATTATGTAATTTCACATTCTCAGTTTTCATTTTCTGCTGCTGCCATTTAGAGAGAAAGATACACACTTAAAGACATCATGCTGCCCCTGAAACAGAATACATTCACTGTCAGAGAGAGCTAACTCTGTATTCTCTTTCAAAAGCTATTGGGACATTGTTTCACCATATGGAGGATACTTGAGGTTACTACTATTGTACTTTAAACTAACAAAAAGGAATGGTTAGGACATTTCTCGTTCGTTCAAGGTTCTCTATGCATCCCTATTCCCTACACATTATAAGGCCCTACATAATTAAAAAGGGTATGTGGTCCTGTGTGGTTCAGTTGGTAGAGAGTAGGGCTTTCAACACTACGATTATGGATTCGATTCCCAATTTTTCAATTATGTAATCATATGACTATAAATTGCTTTGGATCAAAACATCTCCTCAATGGTATATTTTTTTATTTTACCTTTACTTACGTAGGCAAGTCAGTTAAAAACAAATTCTTATTTTCAATGACGGCCTAGGAACAGTGGGTTAACTGCCTGTTCAGGGGCAGAACAACAGATTTGTACCTTGTCAGCTCAGGGATCTCGAACTTGAAACCTTTCGGTTACTAGTCCAACGCTCTAACCACTAGGCTACCCAGCCACCCCATATAATACAAGTTTAGAGGGTTCACTCAAAAACATAACTCCCCTCGTGCTGAAAAAATAAATGTGTAAATCTAGATGTCTAGTTTTTAAAATGTCTCTTGATCTTCTTTCTAAATGTTTGCAGTACACAAGAATGGATGCTGCTCTTCCATGAGTGAACCGGGACTCATCAAACCCTACTACATTCCCCTCCCAATCGGTCCCTCTCACGTCTTCTGCACTCCCCTCCTTATGTGGGACATTAGACAGGGGTTGGGGAGAGGACATGAGACGGGGGGTGGGGAGAGGACATGAGACGGGGGGTGGGGAGAGGACATGAGACGGGGGGTGGGGAGAGGACATGAGACGGGGGGTGGGGAGAGGACATGAGACGGGGGGTGGGGAGAGGACATGAGACGGGGGGTGGGGGAGAGGACATGAGACGGGGGGGGTGGGGAGAGGACATGAGACGGGGTGGTGGGGAGAGGACATGAGACGGGGGGTGGGGAGAGGACATGAGACGGAGGCACGTGAGGCTCCCAGTTCCACCCAGTGAGCAAAATTTGTTGTCTTTTCAACCAAAAAAAACATATTTCAAATCATGTGCTCATCTCCCTGAGTGAGCTCATTTAGAGGGTAGACTTTTAGTTTTCTTGATATTGGATTAGATGTGATATGACTAGCTGTGACTTTATACTAGACATGTGCCTATGCTGTTGACTCTCCAGCAATGGGTGGTGTTTGTGTCATTCAAAGACTCCTAGTACACACGAATTCCCTCATTACCAAAGATTTGGTTGTTTTACCCTAAACCTGCTTGTTGGTTTGGCCTTTAAAATATAAATGTAATTAAAAAAGGAATATGTTATTATGATTTTTATTTTATTGATCTTAAACATATCTGATCTGGTTATAAATCCATTGGCTCTGTCTAAGGCTGAAGTTTTGTGTAAGACTTAAATAATTGCAGACGTTTCATCCCCAGCCGTCCTCTTTAAACGGCACATTGAATTGAGCTCAGATTTGTGAAGTGTAGCCCTTAGTGGCCCCTGGTGGCCCCTGCCTTGCTGTAACAAGCGTGGGGGGCCCCTGTGGTAAGTGTTCTCAGGGGACATCGGCTCTGATCTAGCTCTCCCTGGGGCCCAGTTAATTTCGGCTGCACTGAGTCTCTCGATATTCACCACTGCTGTCCTCCTCCCCTCCTTCCCCTGTTCTTTCCCCTCCTTCCCACTCCTATTCATCCTCATAAAACTCTTCACTGTCCTCAAAAAGGTGTACTGCCATGTGTATTCAGCTGGTCTCATTACAGGCAGGTAGAGCGAGCGGTGATCGGAGAGTCAGTGACAGAGATGAGGCACAGAAACACCAAGCAAGTATAGGCCCAGGGAAGGAGGGAGCTCCCGCCAACCTGCCTCTACCCCCACCTCCCTCTCACCCTTCCCCTCCAGCCCCCATTCCTGCCCTGTGGCTCAGCTGAGGGGGGCAGTGGGGGCGCACAGATCATGCCGGGCGGCTCCACAGGAGTGATAAGAGCAAATAAGCTGTCAGCGTCGGCGTTGGATGGGCCTTATTGTTCATATTTAGATGGAGGAACAATGGCGGTGTGTCAGGCGCCCATAGTTCATAATCTGCTGATGCTGACCAAGTGTCAGTGTGATCCATGAGCGTTGTGGCTCCTGAATCCTTAAGCAATCCCCGTAGGAATGTCATGGGGGAGAGTACAAATGGGACAGCGTCTGCCGGACTATAGATAGGTGTAGAAGAAGGGAGGGAACGTGGGGTGAAAAGAAAAGAAAAAGAGACACTTTTTTTTAAGAGAGAAGAGAGAGAAAATAAAAGGGAGTGTAGGGATGAAAGGACCTTTCCTGATGATGGAGAGAAGATTCCCATGTTTTTTCAAAGGGAGTCAAATTTAAAGCTTTTAATTGTGAGTGTGGGGGGGAGCGCGCGAGGGGGGAGGGGTTGCTTCAGAGAAAGGCAAGAGCCAGACACCTGCGTGGAGAGAGAGAGAGAGAGATGGATGGGAGAGATGGCGTGAGTGAGATGAAGAGGCGGGCAGAGAAAAGAGGAGGAAGAGGGACAGATTGCGAGGGGCCCTTGGCTGTAGCGCTCACAGCTGCAGGTGAGCGAGAGGAGAATGGATGTCAGATTTAGAGAGGGGGCCCTCAAGAGATCCTTACCACACAATGAGAGCAGATACACTCTGAGAGACGGGGAGACCATTGGAGCTCACACAGCTATTAACCTGAAGAACCACACTACTCTCACTGCTAAGTAACTGCACACTCTGTTTCAGAACTCAACTGGCTGACAACGCTCATGTGAGTGGATGCACACGCCTGTGTCACATGTTTGTTGGCGTTTTTAAATGTGTCACATGGGAAATGCCCCCCTCTAGGCTCTCTTCATTTACTGTCAAAACCATTAGACATGCACGGGGGAGGAAAAGAAGAGATTTTATCAGTTACACATGAGCTGCATTAATTAGCCCCCGTCCCTGTGTGTGTGTGTGCGTGTCAGTGTGTGTATCTCAGTGTGTGTGTGTGTGTATATACAGTATGAGGGAGAAAGATGTGTTTGTGTGTGTGTGTTTGAATGTAATGTACACAATACATAAAATAAAACGATAGGCAAACAGGAATAAACTTCGTCAGCTTTTTTGCAAATTCTCTAAATTATGAACGATCTCTTAGGAGTCATAATTGTAAAATGTGCTTTGCTAATGGTTCCATACATTTGTAGATGACATGGTTGTAAGAAAGGCGCCCGTGTCATGCCATCCTGATTACCAACATGGATCCTGAACTGCCCATCCACCACCCCTCTGCGTCCCATGTCAGTCCCCTCGCATTTCCCCTCTCCCCCCACCCAGGCCTGGTGGTGTGTGTGTGTGGCAGGCCTGGTGGTGTGTGTGTGTGGCAGGCCAGCTTAGGCACCTCGTGATTTCAGCCTTTTGTTGATACTTATTGAACTGATTAAAAACAAATCCCACGATAGCAACCACTTTTACTGTCATTAATATTTATTCAATTTCTTAAAGGGAAAGTGTTTCCTTACTAGGATATGAGCAATGTATCACCACCCCTCGTCTCACTAGGGCTGCGTTGCAAATGGCACCTTATTCCCTTATAATGCAGTACTTTTGACCATTGCACAAAGTAGTGCACTATAAAGGGAATAGGGTTCCATTTGGGAATTATCTGAGATCTTTACCCATCAGGCTCTGGCCTCCCAGTTGTTGCATTTACCCTGTGTTCCGCGAGCCGCAGTGTTACACGGCTCTGTTCAGTGTCAAGTGCAGTGGGTCGGCGTCCAAGACAAACACAACAGTCTGCCAGAGTCTCCCTGCTCGCCGACAGCCACGGGAAAGGGGGGGGGGGGCGGTCCTCGGCATCTTAAACGCCATTGACATCACTCCGAGTTAAGCCAGTCCTCCGCTCGCCGCTGCGCCTCGCTCCCCAAGGCCACGGCTCTGCCCTGTAATCAGTTTTAGTATCTCGTTACAACCCCCCTGCACACAAACACACCCCACCTTCTACCCCAACGCGAACCCACCGCCTAAGCACCCCCCACGGCCCACTCCTACATTTCAAGTTAGGGCTATTGACAAACATATAGACCCCAATAATACCACTGGTGTTTTGCAGGCTTATGTGCCTGTCTTTGTGTTTACGTCCATTAGGATTCTGTCGAGTTTGTCAGCCACATCACAATGCTCTCCTTTGTCTCCACATTTCTAAAGAGAATCCACACCCCCCACTGTGGTGTTGCATCAGGCCATTGGTAAATATCGTCCTAGAAACACACAACCTGTTCAACCTTCACCAAGTCACGTTACAAGAGTACACTTTCAACAATGACGTCAGTGTCACCTCGCACTCCGCCGAGGCCTTGATAACGGAAGTGTGATTGAAGCAAGGCCATGAGTTAAATGTGAAGATGTGTCAAACGTAAAAGGGACACTTTTATCTAACACGCAGGCAAAAAAAAATAGAAAGAATGGGAAAATGGCGCATGACTCAAATCTGTCGCTGAATACTAGCATGTTACATCTGAGCCTTATGCAGAAGCCTCCACACACAGGAAACTGATGGACGGACCCAGATCCATTTCGGGTGATGTCACATTCTGGATCGTACTGTGACTGACCTTGCTCCGCTAACGTACAGGAATAAATAAAAATAAGTATTGACACAGTCTTTCTACTCCCAACGGTGGATGATGGCAACATGTATGAAACATTGCTTCAACCCTCAGAGACAGAGAGAAGGTCTTGCCTCAGCCGGGCGTGGCTGGTAGCCGAGTCCTCAGGCATCAGTGTGTGTGCCCAGGAGAGATCCCAGTGGAAAAACATCCAGTGACCTTAGCCTTATGTGGTAGGCAGCTGCTCTGGGGGTCAGGTGTACATTTTAGGACACCCTCAGGGCTGACAATTGACTCTCGAAGGGATGAGGCTTAAAGCTTACGTACATTTCAGTCCTGCATCCTAAAACGTACATCGTACACGTGGAGGGCTCTGACTCTAGGGCATAGCAACACATGCATCAGACTACAAACCCCATAGTCCTCCTCTTTCAGGTCACGGAGTTAAGTAATACGTTTAATTCAGTTAGAAATGACGTTCGCTACACACGACTTCCACGTAAACATTTCAATGGCTCTATGAAGGGTTGAATTGTCAATCAAAAGTATTCTCCACACCGATAGGATTTGTCTGAGCAGCGACCCGCACAGAATCGCTGAGCTACAAATCACCTCGCATCCCGAAACGACTGGTCATCAAAGTGCTGAAGCTCAGAGAATCTGACCGCGCCATGCTCAGGCCTATCCTTTCCGGACGCGAGGGGAGCCTTCTATCTCCTTTTGAGAACACAAACAAACTCCTCCATACTCCTGTCAAGTCACCCAGAATAGCGTCAGCCAGAGAGATACAGTACTTTTAATTGACAATTCAATTATGTAAAGAACCATTGAAATGTTTACTTGAAAGAAGCATGCCGCGAACATAATGTATTACTTAATTGAGTTGAGTGTGTGAATGAAGAGTGACAAGATGTGTATTTGCAGAGTGCTACAGGTAATTAGGTGCTACTAAGTTGGGCTCTGTCAAGGTGAGAGTCTCACAATGCTTATATATGCCAGAGCTGGGCCCCACATAACCACGCTGTTTCTATTTGTGAGGAACGCACCTGTGGAGAATTTTTGGGGGAGTGATATCTTGGATGGCTCACAACGTGTAGCTTACATATGCAACACACAAAGGCACACACACGCACGTACACAGTCAATTAGTGTGCTAAAAGCAACATCTACTCAAGCTGAAAAACATGTCTGTTAGAAATCACTCAATCCTGACGAGAAGTATAATCACATTACCTGAGCAATTAGCGTGTTGTTGTGTCTACGCCCATGATACCTGTAGGCTAGGGAATGACTTAATGCAATTGTTTATCTTGTGTAGGTTGCATTTAGGAGGAATGATATTGCTGGATTGTGTACTACACATTACAGGGGACATTGGGGGTCACACCGAAGCATTGAATAACATGTATGTGTACATTTATTTTTGCAATGCTCGCACACGTAACGTGAGCGGTGTGGTCAGCATATAATGAGGAGCAACCAGACGCTGCACTTGACACATTTATGCAATTGCTTATTTCTGTTACTAATAAGCATGCTGTTAAATCCCCGTGGATTGACGAGGAATTCTAAAACTGTATGGTTGTGGTTGGCTGCACAACCAATTGGCGAACATACTGTAAATTGAGAAATCTGGTGACAAAACTGAATAAAAAGAAAACAAAACTATAATATGAAACAAAGATAAATTACATAAAGAATGACAGTAAAACGCTTTGCTGCTACTTCAACGAAATTTGGGGCAAAAAGACAAACTCAGCACCATCATTCATTGAATAAGATGGCTCATTCATCACAAAACCAACTGATATTGCCAATACTTTAATGATTTTTTTATCGACAAGATTAGCAAATTTAGGCATGACATGCAGGCAACAAATGCTGACACTTCACATCCAAGTATAACTGATCAAATTATGCTAGACAAGCATTGTCTAAGTGTTTTTGTTGTCTATCAACAATGATAAGCTACCAGGGTCTGACAACTTAGATGGAAAATTATTGAGGATAGTAGCAGATGATATATTGCCACTCCTATTTGCCATATCTTCAAGCTAAGCCTACTAGAAAGTGTGTGCCCTCAGGCTGGAGGGAAGCCAAAGTAATTCCACAACCCAAGAATAGTAAAGCCCCCTTTACTGGCTCAAATAGCTGACCAATCAGCTCGTTACCAACCGTTAGTAAACTTTGGGAAAAAATTATGTTTGACCAGATGCAATGCTACTTTACTGTAAACAAACTTTAGAGCATTGGGCCAGTAACCGAAAGGTTGCTGGATCGAATCCCGGAGCTGACAAGGTAAAAATATGTAATTCTGCCCTGGTGCCCCGAAGACGTGGATGTTGATTATGGCAGCCACCCGCACCTCTCTGATTCAGAGGGCCAAAGACACATTTCAGTTGAATGCATTCAGTTGTACAACTGACTAGGTATCCCCCTTTCCCCAGAGGGTGTTCTTTAATGGAAGCCTCTCCAACATAATCAAGGAAGAATTAGGAATTCCACAGGGCAGCTGTCTAGGCCCCTTACTTTTTTCTATCTTTACTGATGACATGCCACTGACCTTGAGTAAAGCCAGTGTGTCTATGTTTGCGATGACTCAACACTATACACGTCAGCTACCACAACGAGTGAAATCACTTAATAAAGAGCTGCAGTTATTTCAGAATTGATGGCAAGGAATAAATGTATCCTAAATATTTCTAAAACTATAAGCATTGTATTTGGAACAAATAATCCACTAAACCCTAAACCTCAAGTAAATCTTGTAATAAATTATGTGGAAATTGAGCAAGTTGAGATGACTAAACTGCTAGGAGTAACCCTGGATTGTAAATTGTCATGGTTAAAACACGTTGATACAACAGTAGCTACCTTCTTATAAGCACTATCAACAAGGCAGGTCCTACAGGCTCTAGTTTTGTCGCACCTGGACAACTGTTCAGTCATGTGGTCAGGTGCCACAAATTACAATTGGCTCAGAACAGGACAGCACGGCTGGCCCTTAAATGTACACGGAGAGCTAACATTAATGGGACCCTCCATATTAATGCCCATGATTGCATGTCAATCTCTCATGGCTCAAAGTGGAGGTGAGATTGACTTCATCACTACATGTTTTTGTAAGAAGTGCGGAATACACCGAGCTGTCTGTTTAAACTACTAGCACACAGCTCAGGCATCCATACATACCCCACAAGACATAATACCAGAGGTCGCTTCACAATCCTCACGTCCTGCATAGAGTGCGCAGTCCTACATAGAGCCATGGCTACATGGAACTCTGTTCCACATCAGGTAACTGATGCAAGCAGTAGAATCAGATTGAAAAAAAAACTCATAAAAATACATGCTGTGAAACAGTGGGGACTGTGAAGAGACACACACACACACATGATAAGACTGGCACTCTACACACACGTACACGTGGATGTTGCATTGTAAATATGTGACAGTGGAGTAGTGGCCTGAGGGAACACATTAAATGTATTTGGTGAAGTGTTATGAAATGTAATGTTGTAATATTTTTAATTGTATATAACTTCCTTAATGTTGCTGGGGATCTAATGTAGATTCTTAATAAATACAAATACAAATGGCCTCTAAAGGCACATTTAAAAGTGTCCCATACAATAAGGGGATCTGCTGTACCTATATTATGTTGTAAATGATTCTGTCCTGGTTAAAAACCAGTTGTCATCCAATAGGCTTTGATTAAATTTCCACGTGGAAACTCTGTAAGATGTATATGCCAATTATTTGATGCTCCGACCGCATTCTGTCCCCCTATCGACATTTTAAAACTTGGTGCCAGCGAGAATGACATAAGAAAGTAATCAAGACGACTAGCTTGATTGAGCCTCTGCCATGGTCAGGATATTTAAGCCTCCATATATCCACTAGTTCCAATATATCCCTGATATTCATGATTTCCTTAAGTGCATAAGGGTGATAGTTTGTAGTGTGATTTCCTATACGTTCCATTGAGGAGTTTAAAACCCGTATTATAATCTTTAAAAGTATCTACAACTACTGCATCGATGGGCATGTAAAATGGACAAAGATCTTTAAAAAAAGTTCAAGATATGATAAAAAAAAGTACAAGTCTGAGCATTAACTAAAGTGCTGCCATAAAAACACTGAAAAGTATCATTAAAATAGTTGTAAACGGATGATAAAACAACGTGATGAAGTAAAGCCCCTTTTTTACACATTTTGTCCAGTAATATTTTAGTTGACTCTGTAATATTACCAAATAAAATCTTAAATGTATTTTATTCAAACAAGTCTCACGACAAAGAAATTGAACTTTGAACTGAAGAAAGCTCCACAACCGCAAGGGAACGTTCTGCCACTCGTTTTAAAGATCGAGGACTAAGCACAAAATCAACACAGTGACAGTATAGCTCCTCTCCATAGACTAATTACTGCACCTCTCTCTTGCGGCACTCTCACCGCTCTCCCTTTCTCTCGTTTAACACTAATCTAAAAAAGAAACGGCTTTCTTCTTCAACACCTATTTTATATGAATATCTGCATCTCTTGAAGCAGGTGAGAGGAGTGGGCCTGATTTAAAGCGGTCACTGGTGGCAATGAAGAGTGCCTGTAGTGTGGTGGCACACCTTTGGGGCCCTCTTTTAAGTGTCCTTAAATAAGATGATAAGGCGAAAACGAGAGGACTTTGTCTGCTGGTATTAGCGACGTGGCTGTCTGAGTGGTGATATCTTTGAGGAGGGCTAGTGAGGCAGTAATGAGACATGGTTGCCTTTCTCTAACCAGCCTAATTAATCCCACATTTTCAGAGCAGTATAATGACTGCTCACCAACTGACGGGCAACGCTTTTTTTGTAGGGATAGAGAGATGTCGAGAGGGCGAGTCTATCCCTCCCTCTCTGTCCCTTTCTGTCTCGTTCTGTTCCCTCTCTTGCTCTCTCTCCTCCTCTCCTTTCTTCTCCCGCCCCTCTCTCTCTCCCTCCCTCTCTCTCTGCCCCACCTCACTCACAGTGCAATTTATTATATCTGAATCCAGAGTCAACCAAAACCTCCCAGTATGGAACTATCTGTCATCTCTACATTATCAGTAAAACACACAGGCACTTTTCATTGCCTCCATGTTGTGCTACAGGGGTTCTGGCAAATTACTATTTTTATGGGACATGATAAAAGAAGTGCTGCCATATGTTCAAATATTTTACTGTCTAGATGAGGCGGATTGAGTACATTGCTTGTGCATGTGTACGCGTCTGCGTGTGTGTGTGTATACAGATATTCCAAGAAAGCTATCAGAATCAAAAACAACAACAAGTCAATCAACATTATCTATGATCTAATTGACGAAGGAAGTGCTGCGTATTTATTTAGTTTGTTTGGATCTACAGTCTCTACGTGTCTCATTGACACTGGCACATTTTGTAACAGTGCCCCGTTCTGAGGCAACGAACGCCGGTTACACAATGATCTGTGAGATAATGACGAGTGCAAAGTGAAAAGTCACATCCTGTCAACTCTGATGAACATCCGGCTGAGATGTGAGGCCTGGCGGGCCTTCAGGGCGACAACCTCCATATACCAATAACACACTGCGCAGCCAGCGCACGGTGAACGACTGAAAGAAAGAAGAGAGAGAGAGAGAGAAAGGTAAAGGAAAACAGAGCAGAGGATATAATGGTAAATAAGCCCGTGAAAAATTCTGACTGAGTGCATTCCCGTAATATTGTCCCCCCTCTCTATCTCTCTGATTTCCCAGCATGCTCCTCTTTCTTTCTCTCCCTCAATCCTGTCTGCGTGACAGATACTCCAGCCCCAAAGTGACAGGCCCTCAAACGACTGGCGAGGAAACCAAGCATTAATTAAGTCATTGCCGGACTGTAATTTCCTTGAGGAGTGAAAAAAAAATGCACCAGAAAAGGTTACCGAGACCTTTTCTGTGTCAAAATTACCATTCGTCATGAATATTAATGCCTCTAATGAAGACAACCTTTGCTTCATCAAGAATGTTCTGGAGCAGGTGCCATGCTGATAGACTCTCGCAGGCTGTTTTTCTCCTTCAGTCAAGAGAAACTGGCACACACATGCACGCACACACACACATGCACGCACACACACACATGCACGCACACACACACATGCACGCACACACACACATGTAGGTGCAAAAACAAGAGGCTAGATTTGACCGCGCTATCTGTGCTCAATGAAGGTGGATAAGACAACCGTCAACAACAGCCATATTTAGGACGATAATTTAATCCCCACCAACGCCCACCTAAAGAAAAGAAAGAGCGAAATGCAGGCACTACATTGTGGGTCTACTACTGGGCCGGCTCCTTTTCCCCACCTCTGCTTTTTAAAGGTAGCCCAATCCTGGGCATCTTTACAAAAGCCCTCGTCCCTCCATCTCTGCCCTCCTCCCTACTCCTCAATGTCTTTCTCTACCCATGACACCCACCTCTCATTAATTCAGACCTGTCACGTTGAAACACTCGTACACACACACACACACTCTGTCCCTTGTATCTCAGCAGAGGGTGACAGCTCTGTGCTGACTGACAGGCCCTGTCAGGAGATCCTTCACTGCCAACACTTTTGTAAAGTGCCCCTCAACTGTCACTTCCAGAACACACACACACACACACACAGAGAGAGAGAGAAAGTGAAAGAGAAAGAGAGAGAGAGAGAGAGAGGTCATCTATTCACATGTCTGCCGCTCAAATCGTAAATAGATTTCTCTCACTAATGTCTTCCCTCATCCATTATTGATTTGAAGAATTATTGTATATAAAAAACAAAAAGCCTCTTAGTTTGGGTGTAGGATTTGTAGGCACTGTCCTACCACCTTACCAGTCCTATTTAGAGACCTGGAGTAGTGCCAGAGTGTTGTTAGCACAGGATGGTGGTGTGCTGTACGTTATGCCACTGGCCATTATGACAATATGTGGTTGTCTTGATTATCTACTGTAGAGTGATGCTGTCCCCGAGGGGTTCCTCACCATCTGACACCACTTCAATGAGTGACTCTGGGTTGAGTTCAGATCAACTCATCAGTCTGGTTTGGATCACGGAATACCGTAGGTTGTTTCACGATATATAATGTGTCAATATATCACAGTATAAATATTATATCATGATATATCGATTTCTTTTTACAGGCATGTGAAACTGGTTCCATTGGCTCCTGCTCCCCTTTCAATAAGATACTCAAAGGCATAAAATACAAAACAAAATGTATACTTGCTATTCGTAGTGACACACCTGCAAGATAGGGTTTCTTACCATTGGTTGTCTGGTAGAGTCATCCTGTGTAATCAAGCTCTTACAGCACAGAGCAGCGACAAAGCCAACATCAGTCTCCCGACATCAAACTCTGTTTTTACACTTTGACCACAACAGATCACTTGAAAGGAAAATAATTGGTCAAAAAGAAAGTTTTGCCTTTGCTCTCTGTCTTTTTCCCCCTGAATCTGCATAAGTCCATGCCATACGTCAGTATGAATAATACATACATATCTCCTACACAGCCACAGGAGGGGAGATTAGATGGCGCTCCCATAAATAAGCTTCAAAGCCTTGCTGTATGCTTTTTGTTACACCTCGCGATAAAGGCCCCCTTTTCTTTAATCACAAACTTAGCCTCGCTGGTGGGCCCTATGTTGGCGATGGCGGCGGAGCGCGCTGGAACGGCAGGCCGGATCACGACGTACATATAGCGTTTACCTAATTAACACAAGGCGCACACTGGGAGTCAAATGAAAGCCACCATAGGGGAGTCACAGCTCAGATCAAGAACAAAGCCTGCTTCCTTTCCGAGGCGTCAAAAAATATACGTTTTTTTGAAAACAAAGCAGCTAGAACATAAAATAAGTTAACAACCACCCGGGCTGACTAGGCCCTTGGTTTGGATGGAAACACCTGGGGTTTGCTGGTCTCTCTTGGTGGGGCCCCCATATCTTTTTATTTCTCTCTGTCTCTATATGTCTCTCTGTCTGTTTGTCTCTCCCTCTCTGTACCCCACTGTCTCTCTGTCTCTATCTCTCTTTCTCTCTGTCTCTCTATATGTCTGTCTCTCTCTTCCTTTCTCCCTCTCTCTCGCTCTCTGTCGTTGAGGTGTTAGGCAGCAGATTCATTGTCTTGTGTTAATTGAACACGGAGGACATGTTGTTAAATTAGCACAATATTTGAGGCCCGCTGTTTGTTGGGTTACTTATCATGTCCCCAGCTGGGAGGGATTTTTCCAATTCCTTATCTAAGACAGAAATTAATAACGGAAATTATATCTCCAGTGAATTCCGATATCTCCAAAAGGTTTTTGGAAAATAGGGTCTGGCTGGAATATAATGATTAGTAAAATACTATTCTAAAGCCTTGTTCGAATCTGTTATTTTTCCTGCAGTCTGAACAGCCAAAACGCACATGGAATCGGATATTTCAAACCACATTTTATAGCACCTTAGTAGGGGGATTGAAATCAGGTATGGGACTTGTGTCTGAATGGTCAAATCTGATTTATTTCCCCTGGATTTTAGACTATCTTGTTTCTTGCTAGCTACTCTGTTGACAGTTTGACAAGAACAGGTGGTAGCTAAACTAGCTTGTTAATTGTTTACAAACAAATGAGTGAATGTGCTAGAAAGCTGAACAGCTGGCTAGCTAGTTGACTGCTGTGACTAGCTAGTTGACTGCTGCGGCTAGATAGTTGACTGCTGCGGCTAGCTAGTTGACTGCTGCGGCTAGCTAGTTGACTGCTGTGACTAGCACAGCTAGTTGACTGCTGTGGCTAGCTAGTTGACTGCTGCGGCTAGCTAATTGACTGCTGTGGTTAGCTAGTTGACTGCTGCGGCTAGCTAATTGACTGCTGTGGTTAGCTAGTTGACTGCTGTGGCTAGCTAGTTCACTGCTGCGGCCAGCTAGTTGACTGCTGTGGCTAGCTAGTGGACTGCTGTGGCTAGCTAGTTGACTGCTGTGGCTAGCTAGTTGACTGCTGTGGCTAGCTAGTTGACTGCTGTGGCTAGCTAGTTGACTGCTGTGGCTAGCTAGAGGACTGCTGTGGCTAGCTAGTGGACTGCTGTGGCTAGCTAGTGGACTGCTGTGGCTAGCCGAAAATAACTTGTTTTGAAATTTGGATCATCTTATCCTTTGAGGCTTTAAAAGTGTTCTTACACTAGGATTTTGAACATTTAAAGCAACTGGGGAATGTCCATGGCAGGTTGTGTTATCACCTTAGCTTGCTACATAACTTCTGAGGGACAGTAGGCACTAGCACCACCACCAATCAGCCAACACACACTGCCATTACTAACAGCTAGCGTAGCCATGTCAGCTACAAACACACAAATCTGATGTGGTCACTTGTAACTTGCTGTTTGGACAGTCAGTATTCCAATACATTTGGAATACGGATTTGAAAAACATGACTGATTTGAGCATTAAGGCCTGCGGTGTGAACAAGGCTTACATATAATGAGCCAAGCCCTGCATAGTGGAGTCACATGCTTCGTTCCCACTGTGTAGCCCCTAGTCTCTGATAGGATTGTAAACACTGTATTTCATCACACATCAGCAGGTGAACACTTGCAAGGTCTTATTGGTTCCACAGCAAGCAGTGGAGAGACGGTGTCAGTGAGGGAGATTAATTACACAAGGTGAGTATTGCATCAGAGGCCAATTATCACCTGAGGAGAGGTGGCCTGCTACCAATTTCCACACACTTAGAATCATCCACTCGTGAGTTCTGCAGCTTACGGTGCACAATGAAAAGATGTGGAATAGTATTAGTATTGCTACCCAACAAGGTGGAGGCAGTGCCTCTGGAAATGCTGTAACAAACTCTATCCATCAACAACAACACAGAGGAAAGAGAGCTCCAGTCCAGTTAGGGGCTAACCCAACACACAACGTACAGCACTCTCAAATATACTAGGATCAGAGCGAGAGAGAGAGAGAGGGGGTTTGGAGGGCAATTCATGTAATGTTGATTTCTCTGAACCAAGATTCCCCTCTGCTACGGCAACTGACCTCCCCTGACTCTGATGATCCCGGTTGCCATGGCGACTGGCAAAACAAGAGTGGCACTCCTGATTTTTTTTTTTGTGGGGGGGGATAGAGGGATAGAAACTAACGTCACCTTGAGCTCCCGTATTGGCAAGAAATCAATGGACTTTTCCACACATCGCATCGGTCCAGTAGGCTGTAACATATCAATCCATACGTGCACACACATTTCAGCGTAATCCCCTTCTCTGTGCTGAGAGCGAGAAAACGCCATAAGAAATAAAAGGAGCCCAGTCTTTTTGAACTCCTCTTTTTAAATCAATCTTTGTTTTTGATACTCCGAGCTGAACACAGAGTGTGCGCCTGCCGTTCTGGAATGGAGTATTTGTGTTCATTTTGTTTTAAATTCATTTTCTCATTTCGCAGACAAGCCTTTAACAGTGAGGGGAAGACTGAAGGAACGACGCTCTGTTCAGCCCAGGGGCCTCCAGAAGCCATAGGGGTCCCCACTTTGATGGAGGCCTCGGCATCATTAAAGTAGAGACAAGCAATGGGTCAGAAACAGCTACACTCACTGCATTCACAGAGACGGACGGACGGACGGACGGGCTGGGGGGCGGGTACCATTTTGTAAGCTTTCTCCAATGTCTCATCAAAGACATGCCAAAAAGCCAGTGTTAAAATGAAGAGTAAGAGAGAAACAGACTGGAATATATAGCTGTGGGTTAACAGAAAGCATCAATTAATTATGTAACCCATTGCAGTTCGCTTCGAAAGTTCACTGTTCATGAAAAAAATGATGTCAGCTAGCGCTTCCTTTATGGGCATAATAAAAATTATACTGTTGTACTTAAGATTTTTAATAGAGTGACTATGAACATTTAGGGAGACTGGCATATGTTCATATCAGGGAGAAGAGCAGGCTGTCCAAACAGCTGTGTGAAAGACCACCTCTGATCTAAACTACCTCTGGTCCTCAAAGGTCAAGCCATATTTTTATAATAGCAGCCCAATGGCTAACTCTAAATCTGGCCATGAAGAAGGGGGAAGATGAGAGATGGAGAAGATCAAGTTTATAATACGGTATTGCACACTAATATTCACAGGCTGCACCTCCGTCACTCGGCCGCGTCGTCGCCATTGCTATCAGCGTTCCACAGACGCTGCAGCGGTATTGATGTCAGACTGATGGTTAAATGCTCAGTCTTTCTGAGCGGGAGCTAATGACTGTTCCGTCAACATTGCACCATAGTGGCCTGGAAATACAATGGCATTGCTAAAGTCGAAAATAAATGAGTAGAAAACCAATTTGCCGTCGGGATGACGTCGTCAAGTTACTTTAGAAAGACTGCAATGTTGCCCTGAGTTGGTCAGAAATAGCTAGCAATGCTAACGTTACCTAGTTAAAATGTTGGTGGTCTCCCCTCAATCTTATCTAGCGAACTAAAGTTTGTCCTACTAATGATTTGCCTCCTTTTGAAATGTCATCGTGTTTCCAAGCCACAGTAATGCACTTTAATCTTCATCAGCACCTATTGAGATGGCATTGATTAGAATGCTCAGATGGGCAAAACACTATTGTGACGAAGCGTGCAACCCATGAATAGGGTAGAATATGTTACTTACATTTCCAAAGGAAATAGGTGCATTTGTGTGTGTGTGTGCGTGTGTAAGACTGTGTGTGTGTGTTTAATTGTGCATGTGTGTGTGCTCATGCATCCTGCATGTGTGTTTGAGTATGTGTGTGCGTGTGTGCCGCCAGTGTGTGTGGGTGGGCGGTTCTGTGTGTTCGTGTGCGTGTGTGTCTTGAGCGCTCCTGTTGTCAGTAGTGATTTCTGAAGGGTTGTCTGTGTTCCTCGGCCATGATGAGACCGTCTCTCTCTGACATGATCTGTTCTGTTAAGGTCAAGCCCTACAGAATGTCAGAGATGATGACACGCACTCACAGCCTTTATCTAATCCTTCCATTTTCCTTTTTCCTTCTCTGTCTCCCTCCCTCCCCTCAGTCACTCACATAAACCACATAAACACACACATCCCCCCTCCCCAAGTGTCATGGGTCTTGTGTCTGTGTGTGTGTCTGTCTGTCCGTCTGTATTTCTGTCTTGTCTGTCGCTGTGTGAATAACCTATGTAGGGAATCATCCTCATTCAGGGTACCATTTTGTAAGCAATTTTCCTATTTGTAAATTATTCTTTTTTTAAAATTTGATGATAATATGGCATTAAAGAGAGAGTTCCCCCGAAATTACAAAATTACATATTGTTTTATTTACCCAAATAACACATTGGTTTCTTTACCCTGTAAGCAGTCTATGGAAAAGGTATGACAGCAATCCAAGCATTGGTTTAGTTTCAGTGGCACTTTCCTAGCAGTTTCCAAATGCTAACATTTTAGGATTTATGGCAGAAATCACATACAAATCCTGGTACCGATATTAGCATTTTAAGCGCATCATGTTCAAATCATCTATATATGAATCTTTTGATCTTCACTATCAATTTGAGATACTTTTGGATTATTTGAACATGGTGCATGAAAAATGCTACAGTAGTATCGGTACCAGGACTTGAATGGGATTTGTGCCACAAATGCGAAAATGTTAGCATTTGGAAACCAGTGCCAAAGCATGGATTACTGTCCTACCTTGTCCATAGACTGCTTACAAACTATCCTTTCAAGATAGTGGGATAGACGATTTGGAGGGAACTACTATAGTTTAAATCATAGTCAATTCAATTTAGATTAGATGAATTCAGATTCATTGTGATCACTATCTTTGTTTAATTGACAAAGAATCAGTGTATTTATGTTTCCTTTTCACCTTTTCACAAACGGCATAGGGGATGTTTGAAAGAGAAAGTAATTCTGTTATTTCTAAACGGAGTCAAATTTATTCAATTAAGCTGCCATGAGAAATACTGTTATTTACACTTCAGGAGATTATCTGGATTTAATTTCCAGTTTATTTTTATTTTTATAATTGACAAAAAAGCATGTGTGTTTTTAACTAAGCCTTTTATTATGCGCACAGTCGAACATGTCATCAGTTAATCTTAGTTTTTTTCCCCCCACCTGCGTTTCCCTTTTTTTCCCCCTCACTGTCTCCATAGTCAACACTTATTGAATTAATAATTCTCGACAGATCAAACAACAAAACCTTTTCAATCAAGCCTTCCGGGTGACGGCGAGGTCTCGTCGACATTTGCTGATGTCTTGTTATGCACATTTCAGTCGGGAACGAAGCGAAACTTGTCAAACAACATATCCGACACACTTCATGAAAGAAACCCTCTGTTTGGAATATTTTACATGGTTTCTTTTGCTAATAAAGCTAAACAAGGCTTGCCTTAGGATGCTAGAAGTCTTCCCTCGTATCTATTCAAGCTGTCATTCTTCTCTCACCTCTGTGAATTGGGCAAAATAACAAAGAAGATGGAGATGGAGAGATAGTAAGGAACGGAGGGAAATGGAGGATAATATAAAGAAGAGCAACACTTGACGGTAACTGGTTGAGATTAACGCCTTAGGGGTACAGCAGTGGCTGTGATTCGGATACGGCGCCCCCAGCTAAACGCTGAAGGCCGCCTTGCCTAGAGGAACCCACGTTCACCCACAGGCAGTCAAAGATTGTTTTCTTTCTTACCAGCGCTTCCCACTTTCCTCTCTCCCCCTTTCCCTCCCTCTCTCTCCTCCCCACAGACACCTGTCATATCCAATGTCAAAACTCCAGAGAAAGGAAAAGACAACGCAAAGAATAAACAAAGGAAACATGCCTTTTTAAGACGGCACCCTGCATACAGATCTGTAATGGATCGGCTCTTGTAGAAGGCCTATATTTTATATCATCAGCTCTAACCCAATGCATACCCAATACATACCCAATGCATACCCAATGCATACCCAATACATACCCAATGCATACCCAATACAAACCCACTGCTCCAGTGCATGGCCCAGATTTCTCAATGTAGCCTTTGTCAATGGGGCTCCCGAGTGGCGCAGCGGTCTTAAACACTGTTTCTCAGAGGTTGAGGTGTCACTACAGACCCTGGTTTGAATCCAGGCTGTATCACAACCGCCGTGATTGGGAGTCCCATACGGCGGCGCATAATTGGCCCAGCGTCGTTAGGGTTTGGCTGGGGTAGGCCGACATTGTAAATTAAAATTTGTTCTTAACTGACTTGCCTAGTTAAATAAAGGTCAAACGAATGGAGACCGATTAACGAGGGTTTAAAATGATTCTATGCACTTCCTTTTTTCTTTTCACTTTCTCTCTGTCTTTCTATCTCTATCTTTTTCTCTTTCTCTCTCTCTCTCTTTCTCAGGCCATCACTAACTGATATTGCAGTCATACTTTGTCAGAAGTGAAATATGTGATGTTCTACTCAAACAATTGCAGGTACACAAACAAAAGTAATGATTTAAATGTATTCGTGATTTTTAATAATGAATCTGTTCTCTAGTTGAAGTTGGACCGCTGGTTTTGACATGATTGGACGCTTGGACGACCCTTGTGTTAGCCCAGGAGGTGGTGTCGTAGCCAATGGGGGGCAGAGGACAGCACAGAGAGTAATGCCTGTTACATGCCATCAGGTTCAAAATAAACATTTCATCCTTTTCCCCCTTGTTTCGCCTGTTGTGTTTTTCTCCATTTTAATTCCTTTTATTTGTTTGTTTGTTTGTCGACCTTGCCATGTCAGGTGACCTTCCTGCATCCACAACCGACAAAAAAGAAAACCCTGACGTTTCTGTTGGTCCTTGAGAAAAAAAAAGAGGAAACAAATGCCCTCAGATACATTTACTCAGAAATAAGTGTGCCTTGAACGCCCGTGCCTGTCCAGGTCCCCAGCCACCATTGCCAAAGAAGTGTCAGCGGTGTCGTGACAACTTCAGCAACTGCAGTGTGAGATGTGACCCCTGGCCGGAGAGGGGGGGGCTTTGTCCCCCCAACCACCCTGGATTCTGACAGATGTCATATACCTCCTCCATAGGCGCCTTCTGTTTCCTGCTCACCTTTCTCCATCCTGCAGCGTTAGGTCTCCTGTCGTTGCCGCGTCAAAGCCTCTCCCAGCACTCGCACACACACACACACACACACACACACACACACACACACACACACACACACACACACACACACACACACACACACACACACACACGCGTACACACACGCGCGTACACACACGCGCGTACACACACACACACACACACACACACGTCCCTGCTCAGGTGCTGCAGACACTTAGAGCTACACAAATTAGGGATGGGACAGAAAAAACAATAATGATGAATTCATTTGCCTTGGGTTACAATGACGAGGAAGTCCTTGGGAAGGGGAGGAAAGGCGGGCCTTCGCTGCAGTGCTAGTTCAATTGTTTGCTGTAATAGAGTCCATATTTGTGTCTCTTTTGTCTCACGCTCTGTGTGAATCTCTCTAGAGGCAAGGCTGGCGCGCCATGCTCGCTCAAATCTGTTATTCAAAACCTCTGAGAGATGATTATGCTCTCATAGTATTAATCGAAGAATTCCTTTCTGAGGGAGATTGTCTGGTATTTAAGCATACCTCTGGTTCTACCAACTGTTTGCTCTGATATTGCTCAACATCCATGACAGTGACACCACTCCTTGACAGTCTTGAAGAACTCCCACCGAATGAGATTCTGTCGTGTTACATTGTGTTACGCTATTGCCTGAGTACGTCAATGGCCCACTACATGAATAGCAGACACGACAAACCGTAAAGCCTAATGGGATTAGATTTCCATAAGCATTTTGCTTGGCCGCCCCGTAGGTGATTGTGTATCACTGAGCCAAATACACTGTTGGATGGAACATGCACTCTAAATCTGATCATAGGCGGAGATGTTGTTCACTTCTCACACCAGAACGACACACTGCTGGTGTAAACAGGGGGACTCTGGGAATAATCCATCAATCAAAGTGACGGCACGGTGGAGTGATGGATATTGTAATCTCCGTGTTATATACAGGTGCAAGGGATGGATGGGTGACGATTAATGGACGAGACTGTTTCCGCCAAACAATAAGCTCACATCTTTGTCCGCACAGCTTGGCTCCGGGTACGGCGAAGAAGACGAAGAAGAACGACAAAAAAAAAAAAGAACAAGAACAAGAACAATAACAAGAAGAAGACAGCTGGCAGCCTACAGATTACTTTTTGTATTGGCTGTAGCTGTGCTGTGCATGCTACTTTCTTTAATAGCTCATATGAGAAAGTTGAGACAACATGTGAGTCCCGAGGTGATGTAGATGTTAGCACAACGATGTCTTCTCTCTTCTGGGATCTACAACAAGTAGTCATTTCTTGACAACCCTCAGCATCCCTGCCTCACCTCATTTTCACGCAACCTGTGTGTTTCTCACATTCTGTCGTTGCTATCACCTCCATAATTATCCCTTTGTTTTTACTTCACTTCAAACTTCTTTCACCACGATTTACCACAAAACACCACCCTCTTCAGGCAAAGTATTAAGGTCCAATTTCCAGTAGTTGAATTAAACCAAAAACTTCTAGATCAATTCTGTCCCCCTCCCATTGGTTCCTCATGTGTTTTCAAAGGATCAGGGAGGCAATATCTGAAGAACTTCTGAGCTAGCGTATGATGCTAGCAGCTTTAGCTCCTGCAGTAGCTACCATGCCTGTTGGTCCCAGTTTTTGTCATAAAACCTGGTGGTTGTCCACGTGTCCTTTAAATCAACATCTCTTTCCTTCCTCTCGCCGTGCCTTCACTCCCCGACATACCGTAGCTACAGTTAAACGGTTTCACTTCGCTAATTGGCCGATGTCAACGCTGACACGATGGTAAACAAACTGAAACAAACGCAAGCTCATTAGACTGATCAGAGGAGAGGGAGAAAAAAGGAAGAGATGTTAAGAGGGAAAAAAAACTATTTTCTGCTTTGAACGTTCTTCTTTTCTAAATGTAGCTAGCCTATCTTGTTCATTGAGTAGGGGAGAGACAGAACTACTTCTTTACCCTCATCTTTGATGGGACCCGACGGAAGGGGTTCCATTGCATTTTTTGTTATATACAGGCAAGGCAGTACTTATCTTGTGCTTTCCAGTCCACCTCTTCACCATTGACATTGAACATATAGTTATCATCTGGGGGTTTGAGGATTTGTTTTTCATAACACCAAACACTTTAGCATGAAATCTCTCTTCCTGTCTGTCCTTCTCGCTATCTCATGTTTATCTCTCTCTCTCTCTCTTTCTCACTACCTCCCTCCCTGTCAGAGCCTGTCCCCTATTGGCCATCTGTCATACCATGTTTATGGTCCCTTTTGCTTTTGTGTCCTGACGACCATTGTCACCGGGAGGTTCCCATTACCGATGCGCCCTGATGAACGATGTCGCCCAGATGCCTCGCTGCTGACACCCCGGCGTCCTTGGCTGCAGTGGCGTTTGGCGGGTAAAGAATGGGGACAGGGGGACCTGGTGTTTGGGCTAACTGAGGACCTGTCCATCATTCGCATGGGGTGGGATGGACTGGGTGTTTCGACCTTTACGTCTGCAATGGAGAGACACCGACCGATGAAACTGGGATGCTGTCGTCCGACACGGTGTGCTGATAATATCATCCATCCACTGTATGAATACTTACTGCCCTTGACTTTCGCCTGCACACGTGACATCCGACTCAATGATCGTAGGCTAGCCTTTCCTGACTGTACAGGTTGCACTGCGTTGTTACGTGGCTCAGGTTCGCTACTTTGTATATTGCCACCAACATCAGATACATTTGGATACGTTTTGTTTTCTCTACCACTCATATCGTATGACCAATATGTATTTGACTGGTGTGTGGTATTGAAATGCAATCTGAAAGCGTATTTAATACACATATAGTACGTTTACAGGCACCTGGATGTTTTTCATTCATTGGAATAAAGACATTGATTTGGAACAGGTTGAATCAATACATTAATTTACGGTATAATATTAAAGGAACATTCGGCCTGTACAAAAATAGAACCGCATTCAATCAGTCAGGCCCCCCTTTCGGCACCATCCCCTCCTCTCTCTCGGCACCATCCCCTCCTCTCTCTCGGCTCTCTTTTTCTCTCCAACTCTGTGAATGTCTTCACTGGGCAGTGGAGCCGCTGATGAGTTCTTAAGCAGATCACACTGATAATTGTATTTCCGTCAGCTGTGCGAAAGCTGTCCGTGGAGGGAGGGTGACTGCCAGTGCACTGAAGAGCTACTTGTGTCGTCGCCGTGTCTCCCTGTTACCCCCCTCCCCAGCCCATTGTAAAACCCCAATCACCGGGGATGTGCTTACTGTCTTCAGCCTCAAATTACTCAATCAGGAGGACACATTTATGGATGACACCTTTATTACAATTAATCAGGGGAACTTGATTAAGAAAGGAATTCCTCCTCCTCAGTGAGACTTCAGTGGCCCGGCTGCATATTCTAATTTATGTCCCACTGAGTCCTTGTGACCCTGACAGACCGACAGATTCCCAGCAGTACTGATACATGCACACCCACACACTGCTACCCTACACTCTTCGAAAACAAGGTGCTATCTAGAACCTAAAAGGTTTCTTTGGCTGTCCCAATAGGAGAACCTTTGAAGAACCCTTTGAAGAACCCTTTTTGGTTCCAGGTAGAACCCTATTGGGCTCCTATTGGGCTCTTCATGGAACCCAAAAGAGTTCTACCTGGAACCAAAAAAGGGTTCCCCTATTTTCTAAAAGTGAACCATAAAAAAAATGGAGAAATGCAAAATAATGACATTAGTATGGAAAACGCTCACAAGAGAAACCTTGTGTTCATATTTCTATGCAATACAAAATGAGCAAAAGTAACATATTATAATATATTTTGTTAAATAAAACCACCAGGTAAAAAGTATTGGAAAGTCACCTGTTTTTACCTTAACTTACAGTGTGTGCATTGACTAATTGGTTCAGTGGGGTTTTGTAACAAGGGGAGGAGTGATGGTGATTGAGGGGTCTGAGTGATTCTTTGTGACTGAAAGTGGACCTGAGCCATGACAGACTTAGCCACTAAGGCACCAGGTTATACCAGACCACACCGAATGATGTCTATGCTAGGTGTTCTAGTATGGGAACAGGGACGGCAGAGTCTAAAGTAACACGGTTGATTGAATACCCAGCTGATCAAATTGATTTTGTGTATTACAACACTGGCATTTCACTAAACTGTTGACAGTATTTTCCATGTATTCTTATAATCAACAATTATATGGTTCAATTGAATTGAAAGCAAAGCTGTAAAAAGGTCACAGATCCCATTTTGGGCGTGTATGCACAAAGCACAGACCTCTGGCAAACCAAGTATCACACCTATTCATGACATGCACTTTTGGACATTTATTTTAGATTTGAACTTTTCTTACATAAATTGTTGTGGTTGTTTCACGTTTGCCATATTATAAACTTTTCAATTTTATGTTTAGAGTTTCAGGGCTATACCCAGGTTAAAGGTGGATGCAATATACTGGATCTCAAAACCCCTAACGATAGTCTAAGCAATACATTTTTTTTTTTAACAATAACTAATATTTTCAAGCTACATTGAGAAACGCTACACTTTTCCAAAACATGTTTGTCACTCCACCAACATTTTGTCATGTACCTCAGAAGGTGACTACAACAGGTATGTGTCTATATGATTTGTTAAGAGCCTGCTAACAGCTACAAGCCAATTAAATCAAATGTGTTGTTTTCTCCAGTTTGTCTTGTGCTTTAATTGGACTGTGAATGTGCACTAATCATGGCTGCTACAGGTGGGCCCCGGAGGACCAGAGTGAGGCCTCGGGCTGGTAATTGAAGACAGATACACATTGACGGTCCGTACGTCTAGCCAGAGTATGCGCGCTACTGTACTCGAGCACGGTAAATTCACGTGTACATTCACTTGTGTCACCTCTCTCACCTTTCTGTGACTAGCGTGTGAGTGTGCTCTTGCATTGGAATGACTGAGTGAACAATCCATTTTAATGAGCGGTAAGTGCATCTGCCTTTAACAATAGCTTTCGGGTTGCTCACCTTCATCCATGCTGTACAGTGACGCTGTTATCAAACACTTACAAGGATGGGCGCAGAGATCATTCACTTCATTTCTATATTTCACACAGGAGTAGAAATCAAAGAGGACCTCAAATGTTTAAAAAAATACCAAAGATAGTAAGAACCAATCTACAGAAATACACTGCATGCATTACACAGACCACTATTCTATTGGAACACATATGGGTGTGTGTATGTGTGTGTGTGTGAGACACACTGGTGCAGGTTCAAATGGCTTCAGGCTGGTGAGTATGTTTCTGATTTCCTGAGCTGCCTGCCTGGCGAAGGTAGCAGCTTTGCATGCTGGGGTCACACCTGTAACGTGTTTCACACTGAGATCTTTTTTGAGTGGCCACCTGGAGGAGGATATTGCATGTCCACAGTGCATGAACACACAGACGTCCCTCCCCGGTGGAAACAGGTGTTTGTTTTGTGTTCCTAGGCTTGATACATAACGTGTTGCCTTAGAAGTGTTTTTTGATGACCTTTTCTCACTTCTAAAAAAAAGAATTTAAAAAAAGGCCACAGAATAACACCCACCTTAACTTGTAAATAGTTTTAGAATTAATATGTAAGATAAGGCATTTCTCCATGACAATTGTATCCCACCTGGTAACTCATCGACCCTAACCTCTAATGTGAGGGTAGATAACATGATACTTAGCTTAAAAGGGTTCTATATTTAAATTAGAGAAAAAAAAGATGAGTGTATTGGCTTAAGAGAATCCAAAACGTCAAGTGGAACCTTATCCTCACGGTAACAAAAAAGAAAAGAAAACCGTAGGCCTACCTCAGAAGGCATTCCACAATACATTCAATAGAAGTGGTTTCTGCTTGTTGTGGGACAAACTAATGGCATTTTCAACCCCAAGTTCTGGTTAGCTGGACTAATTTTTTTATTATGTGCAGCTTGGGGCATGTGAATGGAAAGAGGTTTCTGTCAGCCACAAACGTGCTATAAAATACCAAGCACACCTGATGCTGCATTCAGTTCTGACAAGTATATATACAGACTTTACTACAACAAAACACATTTCATTTTTTTTAATCAAGAATGTAAGATACTGTATTCTAGATATTTGAATGTTAATTACACATCATACATTGCAAATACTTCTCAAAATGTGCTATTTTAAAACCTACTGTACATCTACAATACATTGTATTTCTGTTGATTTAAGTTAATGTATTAATTATATTAATGTGTAATCTGTTGTGTGTGTGTGTGTGTGTGTGTGTGTGTGAGGGACTAAATGGGTCAATTGCTCTGGGCATGCTTAGGCATATATTCCAAAAGTATGACAGAGGTTTAAACTGGTAACACTAAATGAGATCATTATGCAATATTGTCCTCAGCTACTTTGTTTCCTGTTAAACAGAGGGACAAGTTCAGCTGATATGCTGGTACATTGTCTGAAGTGCAGTAATCATGCATAAACTGTGGACAGTCAATGCAGCCACTGGTCTAGTTACTGTAAATACAACATTTTAATAGGATTACATTTTAGTTAGCTCTAGTCTTGAGCACAGAGCAATTAAACAAGTGTGTGTGTATGTGTGTGTGTGATAGCATGAGAATGAGGGAGGCATTTGATCTAGAGGGGTACAGCATTATTTTCTTGAGATAACCTTCTGTTACACCAGCAATCTTCACTCTACAAGTATGATCCCCGTTCATTGGGACGTTGGCTTTGCTTTATTCAATACAATCATCGAAACATAAAGGAACTGTCTCGAACAGAACAACATTTTAGTAATATCAAAATAGATTCAGGTGAAATAAACTGTTCAAAAAATATATTCAACTCAAGAGTACTGTAGATTGTCACAGTTTGGGTAATTTGCCTTCAACATATGTACTTGCATAGTTCATTTCATTATACATACATATGATTTGTTTGAGGATTCCAGTGCATTCACATTAAGGCAAATCACAGTTTGCTCTCCAGTGAGGGTGGAGTCACCTCAACCACCACCTTTCCAACATTTTTCCCAGCGTACATGTAGTCCACAGCCCTAAAGACGGACTCCAGCCCCACAAAACGGCCCTCGGGGGCCATGTCCCCACAGTCCACTTCACACACCAGCTTCCCTTTAGCAAACATCTGCATCATGCTTCCCATCGCCTCCTTGTAGTCAGACAGGAAGTGAGGTAGGAAGAACCCCCTCACGCTGGCTGACTTCTGGAGCAGCTTCACGGGCAGAGTCCCTCCTTTAACAGTTGGGACCCCTGATGCCGTTTGGTACCCTGAGATGAACCCGATCACGATCAGCCTGCCCTTATTGGCCAGATTGTTGACCGCCATGTCAAAGATTCTGCCGCCTATGGACTCGTAGACTACGTCCAGGCCTTGTGGGTACTCTCTGCGCAGCGTGGCGCTCAGATCCTCAGACGTGTAGTTGATGGGCCTGTCGCAGCCAATGGTCTTTAAGAAGCCAGCCTTCTCATTGGAGGAGCAGGTGCCCACAACATGGCAGCCGGCCTGTTTGGCAAACTGCACGGCGAACTGGCCCGTGCCACCGGCAGCGGCCGTCACCAGCACTGTCTCGCCCTTCACCAGGTCGCCAAGCCGCTTCATGGCGATATAAGCTGTGGCACCGCTTAACAGCAGGGTGAGGAACTCTGGCTTCACCGCGGGTACGGGTACGGTCTTGATCATGGGTATCACCGTGTACTCTGCAAAGGCCCCATCAGCAAAGTAGGCCACGGTGTCGCCTACGGTGTAGCGGGCGCTGGCACTCAGGCCGAGTCCGACCACCTCGCCAATGCCCTCGAACCCGGCATCAAACGGTGGCTTCACCGAAGGGTCGTAGCGGCCTGCTGAGTAGTTGATGTCAGAGGCATTGATTCCAACAAATCTGCATGGAATGGAACAAAGAACAAAATGCAAGTGAATGATTAACAATTGTTACCTAGCATTCAAGTCAATTAATTAAAGTCAATTAATTAAAGATTTTGATAATAACATGATAATAGTTAGTTATAATAAAATAAAGAGGTGCACTTCAGAATGCCTACAGTAATGTCTGCGAAGGTCAAGATTTCACTTCTATTCCCTAGAAAACCTCTGCGACACCGTTCGGGAAGGAAACATTGGTTTGTTTTGGCAATGATACCATTTGTCTTGAAAAAACACCCACCCGAAACACATTGCATGATGTCATGAGTCATTGTCTTGAGAGACACACAAGAACAAACTGCACTTTTAAATCTTGTATATTTCTTTACCTCGACATGAAAAAATAACTGTTTTCATCTCAGTTGATGACATGGAGAAGAAAAAAAATCCTTGTGTGAAATAAATGTATAAATAAATCATTTTCTATCCTCCAGAAGAACCCTTGTTGCGACTCATCATTGTGCATGTCACATTTGCATTTTTAGCACTTAAAAATGTACCAGCCCGGTTTAGTTACAAATAAATGGCTCCAATTAAATATAGGAAAACATCTAGTTTGACTATACTTTCCAAATCACTTTTTCTTTGCAGCCTTTCTGAATTTTTTCCATACCAGTAAATATTTTAACCTGAATCTCTCATAATGGACCAACAGAACTGAAACACCATGCATTAAAGAGCCAGTTCAAAAGTTAAAACTAAAGAACTGGGATCTCTAGTCAGGATTGGGCCTGATATTCTTAAAGATGCTGGATTTAAAAAATGTGCACATTTGAATGCACCATCATCTCGGCCACTGAAACATATCAATGCATATCTCAATTTAAACCCAACATGTGTTAAATTCAGGTTAATAATGCATAAAATAAAAACATTTTCCTGATACACATTGCATTGTGAACCAAAGCATTGCAGAGGCCAACAAGTGGTCCAGCCATGTCCTGTCCGTAGACATGCCACACAACTACAATAACGTTCTAAAACCTTGTACACTAATACATCATCTGATATTGCATTTCACTATCACTAATGGTTCGTCTTTTGTGCAATTACCTTAGCAGTGGCGCTGACCCACTCAATTTTCTAAACAAAGCTTGTTTCACCTGTGGTTTGCAGCTGTGTGCATTTTATATTATAGCCTACGCTATCTAATTCCTACAGTCCAGCCTAATTCATGGGTAAATCACAGTTCAAAAGGTCAAGGGTCATCAATAGCCTAAGGAAATTATCATAGGCAATATGTGCAATTAAATGACCGTGGACTACAGTAGGCTGTGTTGCGCAACTGTCTTCCCACCCCAGATAATTTAACCAAGCAGACTTTATACAAGGCCTAAATGCGACATCACAGTCATATCTGCTAATTCCGAGCTCTGCATTGAGGCCATAGAATTGGCCTTTCTGATGTAGTTATTAACAAATACATAATAACCCAGATCGAGAAATATGCCTTGATAACTAGGCCCTTTAACTTGTTTTTTTTCTTCAGTTGAAGGTGCTTGTGAAGCCTAGTTGTTAGCTAATAGCTAAATGTTGTAATTTTCCAGGCCAACTCATATGATGGGGATTCATTACAGACAACACACAAAGAATTGCTAAAAAAAAAGAAGTATAAGGGCATAGGCCTACATTAAATTATAGAACAATACGTGATGCCATACTTTTCAATCTATTTCAATCTACAATTCAAGGTTTCCGGTGGGGGAGAATAACCTACCACTGCGCATCAACAGTTCTTTCCTTTTCCCAAGATGAGAGATAGGCTACCTCTCCATGGCAAATTGTATTTGTAATTCAAAATTCCACATTTTCAAGTTATAAATGCGATATATTTTTTTAAATTACCTAAATTACGCATCCACAATTAAACACATAAAACAAATCCTGTGAAAAAGGTTTAGGCTACATATGACAATTTCTGTAAATGTTCAAAGCTATTTGATCTTTAGATAATGCTACTATGTCCTTGGTCTCTAAACCATAATGCAAGACCCTCCCTTCATTTCACTGATCAATTGCGCTCTAATAGGCTACACCAGCATTGACCCGCATTTTAATATCTCTTCGACTTGTATTGTAGTAAATAACCGGTTAGATTAAGTAGCCTACATTCCTGCTCTGTTACAGTACCCCGAATGTAATCAACATTTGTAAATATCTTGCTTTGAACCGGACAGACACATAGAGTCTTATGCATTGGTTTTATGCAGCGGAAAATGATGATCCTGCCGCAGCCCCAATGCCATGCAAAGCTGTTTCTCCATCTCCTCATCTATTCGTGAGAGTCTTTACACCCCCCCCCGCCCACCACCCATGACTTTCTGTTTGCAGGTTCGTGACGTAAGGAGACAGGACAGAGCGAGATGCCGAGATGGATTGATAGACAAATGTAGGGGCGGAACTTGGAAATATTCCTCACATATTTTGCTCGCGTGTATAATCGATGGGGATGGATAGGCGATTCTAACCGAGGTAAGAGACCCTTTCACAACTTGAAAACAATACCAAATAGTTTATCAAAGATATTGGCTCCAAAATGTGCCCCATATTGGAATGGTCTATACATAGGCTATAGGCTACGCATACGCGGAAAATGGGAACCTGTCCAATTTCTAACCAAAACTTACCGATTTCTGACAAGCAAGTCCCCGTCGCCAGGTGTCGGGACTGGAACAGTTTGTAAGGCAACGGCGTCTCTGAAATTCTGGCTGAGCTTCGTTACGACCAGCTTTTTCATGGAGCTCGGTATCGAAGAACCTTTAAAATCCATGAAGTGCGTGGAGTATGACAAATCTATAATGAAGCGGCGCGATATAAAATGAACTCTGGAAAGTGCATCGGTTCCTCTGCACACCCCGCCGAATATCGAAAACACCCTCTTACCGTTTCTCAACAAGAAAGAGGTGGACATTGCACCAGGGAGGGACTATGTGACAAAGTTCACGGGCACTGGCTGTGCGTTGATATCAATATGTTTATCGTTAGCCTATGCTAGGCTTTCTTCACGTAGCAGGGTAGGCCACGCAATGCAATGCGATTAAAAACAATATTAGCCGCGCGTTTTTTTGTTTGTTGTTGTCGCATAAGATCGACACGCAATAACGTGCTTTTGCAATATTTGCTTTGATGATCACTAGGCTATAGCACGGCGCAACCTTGTAGCGGCAGCCAAACTCCTACTGTAGCGGCGTGTCTCCTTTTGAGTCCCTCCCCTTCCGGGACATGACACACTTCCTCGTAAGGTGAAACATATCAATCGGAGTCTCAAACATATCCTCAACGATTGTACACAAAAAGCCAAAGAGTTGCCAACACAGCCAGTGCCGACCACCACCATGCAGGTATTAACAAGCACCGTTAGTAGGCTATTACCTGCAGAAATATAGTTTCTCCCCAAGCATGCGTAAATGTTGGCGCTCTCGCACTAGCAAACTTCAGCCCGAATGTTTCCAACAAATAAGTCCAAAACATTGCCATGTTGGGTTTGACATAGGATCGCACATGTCAGGCAAAATAAAGTTAATGTGAGTTTGTCACATGAGGATGATGGTGACTCATGATTAGCCTAGTTATAGTAATATAGCCTAACCTAGGAATAGCTTTGTGGTAATTGACTAATTGCCATAATAACATTATGCAGGAAGTTTATGGACCAATATTTCAAAGCACCAATTTGATATTTAGCCTACTGATGCAAGCTTTCCTTTGTCAGTCATTTCAATTTGAAGCGGAGGAAAAAACAAGACAATTAAAAAGATTGACAGGTGGGCTCTACTGTCAGGGTGACGCTTGTAGCGCGAGGGGAGGAGTGAAAATGAAGCAGGAAAAGCCACTCGATGCGTCTGTCTATCAGTTGAGACTGTCTGAAACGCGTCGAGATTCCCTGCGTTTCATTTTTTTTCTCTGGAGGAGCAGACGAGACCTCGGTTCACTCCCCTGGAGTTTACAAAAGGAACATTCTCTCCGGCGAGGGTGGATGCCTGCATCTTGTTTGTTTCTCTTTAGTCGCAGGCTCTCCACCACATCAACCACCTGCATATTGCTTGATCGGCGGCTGATAATAGTCATTTTAACGACTAGAAATGTAAGTAGAAGCCCTACCACCCCGATTCAAGCTAGAGAGGGGAGAAAAGTATCCGCTGACGGCGAGGCTTTGGTCGGAATAGGTGGCGTGGTGACGGGCTGACATTAACCATCTAATGCCTGTCTATTTTCTCTCAATTCTGTTTTGTTTCAGATCTGAGCTTGAAGAAGCGCAGCCTTCCCACGGAAATACATTGTGTTCGCTCACACTGGACTTATTCGTTTACCATCAGAGTTTATTTATTTTGGAGTGAAGACGATACAAAGTAGCCCCAACACCGCCATATAGCCCCATATGGCAGCAGGGGAGTGACTGAAACTTGGCTTCGATGTCTGCCTCTTTTTTTCTGACACACAGAGATGAGGGAAGATGGTATTTGATAGACATGTTATGAGCTGGCGATATTCGTGCGTCGTTTTGATATCACAGAAACCCTTTTTTCCCCGTTTGTCCTTTATCTCCTGTCATTTGTTTCTATTCCTAGGCCTTAAGGACATATTTAGTTACATTGTGGCCGTTTCAGGTTGTCTGGCATAAGCCCACAATTACAAAAGAAACAAACCATTCTAATAGAAAAAAACTGTTTACGGTTATTTCCCGAAAAAAAAGCAACGGGATGGTTTTTCTCCACTGACAGACTTATTGTTTTGATCCCTGCATGAAAAGTACCGTGGACCGTGACGGTCACTATGCCGAGGAGAAAGCAGCAAGAGCCCAGGCGATCAGCAGGTAAGCACCAGCGCACACAGAAGTTCATTTTCACCGTCTCTTACTAAATGGAGATACAATGTCGGACTTTTTTTTCCCCTTCTCGTTTTAATTCACTAAATGTTTTATTTTTTCAATTTTCCATTTCTCGTGTTATACATACGCAATAGCCTAAAAATAAGTTTGACTTTCAACACATCTTCGTTTGTTGACCATTATTGTTTTCTATTTTGCCATATGATTTCTGTCAACGATAGGCCTGATTTGTTATTAGCTTGCCAGAAAAGTCGTCTACTTGGGGAGCTAGATAAACGAAACGTTAGAGATAGAGTTTCCATGTGGGGTTCATTGCAGTGTTAAAGAGCGAGTAATAATGAATAATTGACTTCGGAAGAGAGGGAGAAAAAAACTGTCCAGAGCCGGTTTTGTTTCTTTTCGGTTTTATTTGAGGATTGCCGTCATTGATTTGATGCGTGATTGATCGCCTGTCATGTGGCAGCCTTTGATCTATTCATCCCTGATAAACATCAATATATCTCTCCATGGAGACACGCATGGTCCTTACCAGACTTAGCCACTCAAAGGACAACCCTAACCCTGTTGTCTAAAAAAAAAAAAAAAAAAAAGTCTTTAAAAGGAGGGGAATCCTTCTTTCTTTAATATTTTCTAGAGAAAATACTAGAGGGAAGAATGAAAGAGGGAGGAGGTAGAAGTGTTTTGAGGATCACAGAAAGGGCTAAATCCTAATTAATTCGGGCACCTGAACCAGCCTACCACCAGTAGCCCCCTAGGTCTCCTATAAGACCCAGAGATTTGCACTTCTTATCCAAATACACACCTTCTCCTCTCTTCCTACAGAGCACTTTACCAATGCAGCCCATGTCTACCATCCACAGGACCATAGTGTTTACTATCTGACAACCACTGATAAACCACATGTCGAGGTGGAGGTCTAGTGGTTTGGATTTTTGACGCTCTTCTCTTTTTCAAGCCGACTTTAAAACAAATGTAAATGAGTGACAGGGATTTCTACCTCTGTGCTAATGAGGCGCAGCCTTTGAAGTTAGGCATTAACAAGTGGAGTGAACAAAAGACAGTCATGGAATTTTAAAGAGATTCTGAAATATGAGGTGTAAAGCGGACCGAACAGGAGGGCCAGGCAGCGAAGACTTTGAACTCGGCAGGTTTATCATTTTAAATAGGCGCCAAGTGATGGGGAGTCAGTGTGGATTGACTGTGAATAGTATTCAACTAGTACTTCTCTCGACAGCTCATACGCTTCTGACGCACAGTGTTGAATAGCCGTCTTATGCTTTATACTCACTGTTTGAGTCGCATCTGATTTGTCTCTTGTGTTGTATCACATCAAAAAAAAGAAAAAAAAGAAGCTGGGATTCAGGCTATAGGATGGTTCCGAGCAGATCTTACATGAAAACCATCACCTTGACCCCTCCACATGGTCCTATCGATCCGCTTGACTGTCATTGACCGGCTTATACATCATGGCCTTTTAATGGTCAATCACAACTTGGCAGACGGGAGTGTTACCATTCTGTCATGATCGTGACAGTTTGTTGGAAGTAACATCCCCCTCCAACCCTCCCCTTTAACACAAATACAGACACACACTCAGCTAAAGCATGATGGTCCAGTGTTTCAATGCTAGCTAGTAGCTACTGAACCATGCCTGGTACTCTGAAGCCTACGAGGAAATAGAGAGGGGGAAATCGCCATGGTAATGCCATGGTAATAGAGGTTTAGAGAATGAGTACTCGATCGACCATCGGGAAAAGAGGTTGTTGTGAGTTATATTTTCACTGAGAGGGTAAACCAGGTTCAACCAAAACAAATGTGGAACCCCAGGGGTACAGGGCTGGAGCTGGGCACCCTTATTTTTCACTAGTTTTAGGGAGGTAGAATAGAGCGACATTTAATATAGGGCCTTTTTACTTTCTGTGTGTGTGTGTGTGTGTGAACGTTTTAACGGTTATAATGGGACCATAACCATACAAAAGGACTTTCCCATATATACAGTATACGTAGTGTCATGGGAAAGCCATGATATCTACTCCTCTTCTTTCAGATATCCTGTCATTTACGGTTAAGACGAGCTACGGTTCATCTCCTGCAGTGTATTTAAGGCAGTTGGTAAGAGTGTGTGTGTGTGTGTGTGTGTGTGTGTTTTACACATCCCTGTGTGTTGCTTCATTTCAGGCCTCATTTTGTCCTTGAATATCAGTTTCAGTCGAGGGTGATGAGGACAGGAGCGATTAAAAAAAACAGAAACAAAAAAAGAGAAGAGCGACATTGTCTTTCGTTAAATTGGGGGCTGTGTGTCTCAGCCAATCAGAGCTAGTAGTCTGGGGAGAAAACAAAACATCTCTTTCCCAGGGATAGAGGCTTCTTCATTATCTGAGAGAAAAGGTAAGGTTGCTTCTCTGGGCTTCATTAGAGAAAGCCCCTAATTATCTGTAAACCTGATGGATTTGTGACGGGCCCTGACGATTAATGCTGACAAATTCAGTAAGGTGTCAAGTCCGCAGCTGCCTTGATGTAATCAAGTTGATATTATACAGTCCCCGTAGCCCCTAGTGCAGTGTCAACTCAATTTGCTCGTGTAGGTGACAAATGGACTTTGCTACCTGACTAATCATGTCGGAGGAGACGATGCCTCTTAATGACCTCCCTAATCCTCCGCCTTTAACGACATAATAAAAGGCCAGACACACCGAACCACGATCAGCTGCGTCGTAACACTCCTGCATGTGCAATGTTTGTTTCCCTTTTATATATTATAATAACCGCCATTGTCTTTCTTAATCGTTACTGTGCGTAAGAAGACACTTGTACACCTCAAACTAGCTTTGAGGTTTTGTAAATGTATTTAACGCGGGAGTTGTAGCTGCTTTTTCCAGAACATTTCTTTTTCTCACAACATTCTGGTCAGTGTAATATGAAATAATAATAATATGTTTATGTTTATGCAACATAATTCTAGCATACAAAGTATATATTTTATTTGCTAGGCGTTTTCATTTGATGGTACATTTTGTAAACGTTTTGAAGCAGCGCATTGAGGGAGACACACACACACACACCTTTTCACATCTTCACGTCTTAACCACCTATAGCCCTAGTCTCAATGTGTGGAAAATGTATCTCTCTCTCTCTTGTGTTTTAGGGGGCATTCTAGAAACCTGGTATAAAAAATCTCTCAGTGTATTTCTAGTGAGTTAAGAAGCCCAGTGCCCTGGGATTAATGGTTTAGCATGCCCGGGGTAGCTAAGATTACACAGCGACCTTTGTGCTCTAACTAGACGATGCTGTTACATGATATTCTGCGCTCGAAAGAATCAGCAATGCCGAGATTTATGTGGCCCCCACTCTTAGATCAACGGCCTGAGGAGGACCATCTTCCACAAGGTGTATTCCCCCCCCCCAATGTTATATCCCTGTAGTCGTCTGCCTAAAATATCTTGGAGTAATCTGAAAAATGATATTAGCACCGGGAAAATATTATAATCTGGAAGCCGGAGAACGTAAAGATTTGTTTTTGGAGGTGCGTGCAAATGTAGTGGGCAATTTAGTCAAGGTCAAGGGAATGTTAAGCGATAAATGTTTCACACGCTCTCTCTGACGTCGACTGAGACAGCAACGCTTGTCACCGTTAGAGTTGTGTGTTTTTGTACATCTAACAATTCTAAGGAAATGTGAATATGACATTTGTGAGTGCAAAGATGGGCCTCTGGATAGGAACGTGTGTGTGTGTTTTGATGGAATAAATGCTGATACCAAGAGTAGTCGTTGTTGCACTCTAGTGTCTCCTTTCTGTTGGGCCCTGCGTCTCTTAGTATGTGAGAGGGCAGTACATTGACACTCTGTTTACCATATTAGTAACACAATGACTCCAAGCTAACTAGGACACACACGCGTCACACACGTATCACTAATGTACAATGATATACCGTAGGGTGTTTTTCTGTGCTGTGTGTGTGTGTGTGTGTGTGTGTGTAACAGTTCCCTGAGTGTGTGTTTGGCGGTCAGGCTCTCTTCTCTCTGCTTCACTAGAGGTTACTTTAATTGGAGCGCCTGTGTCGTTAGCAGGTGGCATCGATTTCTTTCGTCGATAGCCAGTTTTGCTCTTCTGCCACCCTCTGAGACTAATAGTTAAATTTGCATCTGGGAATTGAGCCAGTCAGTCGCCCAACCTCTACTGCCTTAGCTGGAGTTGTGTGTGTGTGTGTGTGTGTGTGTGTGTGTGTGTGTGTGTGTTTAGTAGTGACACATATTCCAGATATAAGGCATGAGAGTAGTAGACATTGGGAATATTTTGTGTTTAAGCCGTACAACCATACATATATTTTTTTTATGCATTCAGGACTGTATGTGTGAAGCTAAGGATACATTTCATATCATGTTTAAGCTCATCTTGTCTTTCTCTATCTTTCTCATTCTTTCACTAAGCTGCCCTCAGGGCACGAAGCTACCATCAGAAGAGTGTCGCCCTCTCTGCACTGTAGACACAAACAGACACACACACAGACACACACACACACGCACACGCACACGCACGGTGGGAGGTCATAATGGGGGTGGCTTAGTATGATGGGAAATCATATCATTAAAGCAGCCAGATGTGCTTTGTTGCTCGGGAGAAAAATGTATCTCGGAGTGGGGCAGAAAAGAAAACAACGCCGAACATATAGAAGGCAACCCTGTGGGATTGGATTCACTAGCCCTGTGGGATTGGATTCACTAGCCCTGTGGGATTGGATTCACTAGCCCTGTGGGATTGGATTCACTAGCCCTGTGGGATTGGATTCACTAGCCCTGTGGGATTGGATTCACTAGCCCTGTGGGATTGGATTCACTAGCCCTGTGGGATTGGATTCACTAGCCCTGTGGGATTGGATTCACTAGCCCTGTGGGATTGGATTCACTAGCCCTGTGGGATTGGATTCACTAGCCCTGTCCTCTCTGTTTGCTTTGTCACCGTTATTATAGTTTTTACTTTTTTTTAAAGTGATTAAAAAAGTTTTTTTTTTTAAGTGAAAGTATTTTAGTAATGTTATTTGTATGGAATTTGAATTAGATTGAGAACAAGAGTAAATGCAATACAATAACTGTGACATGTATTTAAATAAATGTGGGTTTGTTTGTTGTTTAAAGTCCTGTTTTTTTGTTTCGTATGTTATTCCGTAGATAGCATTTAATGCTGAGTAGGCTTATTGCTTGCCATATAGTAGTTGCAGAGGGTCTAGGTGGTTTAACAGCAAATTATTGTCAAATTGTTTGCCGCTTTATTTGGTTCATAATTTGAGTCCAGTAACAGGAACATGTTTTTTTTTTTAAGATCTCCAAAATGTTGTTAAGTTAAAGTGTTCTATTTGCAGAGAGTTAGTTTGTCCTCTTGATCAGCGGTAGTGTTCATCCTCGAGAGGCTTGGCAGTGCTATGGGAAGCCTGTACCAGCCAAATTGAACATGTTTCTGCCATCAATAAAAGATGAGCAATTACAGAATATTTTGTCTAATAAGTATTTGAATTCCTCGGCACAGAAAAACATGTAGCTTACCCACTCATTACATCAGTTAGCAAGGGACGAGCACGGAGAACGAGAGGCAAGCGCTTTGATGCCAACAAACAAACAGACAAACGAGGTGGGCCTACTACAGGGGAGCCGAGCCCTACCCAGGGACACCCTCGCACTCATCGTCCTCCTTTCCCTCTCTCTCTCTGTTTTTCTCACGTCCATCTCATCTCTCCCCCTATCTTTGTTGCCCCTTCCCTCTTTCTAACATGTATCCCTCACACTCCCTCCTCTCTTACTAGTGCAAAGACCTCTCATTGTATCTTCTACTCTTTTCCCAACATTGCAGAGATTAGGTCAAGCTCTCCGTAACCAGCGCTTAAGATAGACATTTTGTTTTTTAAAAACTTTTTCAAACAAAGCAAGTATGTAGATTGGCGGCAAAACGCAGGCGAGCGAAATAAAAGGGGGTGAGCGGGAGAGGGGGTAGCTACTAGCTAGGCAGGCAGCAACAGGGCTGGAGGGGGGCAGTTCCACAGGACGGGTATTAAAGCTGACAGAGGAACGGGGCGATGGACAAATTCTCCTGCAGCAGCTGTGACTGCCGCCATTATCCTGACAGGTGTCAATAAAGAATTACTGCCGGGTGGAGTGAGCCAGGGCGACTCCTCCTCTCTTGCCCAGCTGTCGGCGTGTGAAAGAAATAACACTTTACTCGTGTCACTTTGGTTAGCCCCCCCCCCCTAGCCGTCGGCCCCCGAAAACAAGGGGCGCCGGCGAGCGTGCCAATCGATAAAGTGCTGCATTAGTAATTATTGCGCCCTTCGGGTCCGGGGAGTGCTGTGGCGTCCGATGGGTGTTGCTAGCCAGAGATAAGGACTTCCCATGATCCTCCTCTTCACCAGGCCTCGCTGAGGTAGTTGGGAGAGGGGTGTGTTGAGGGATGTGTGTCGGGCCGGGTGGACTCTATCCTGTGTGGAGTACCTGTGAGACCAAAGTCAGGCTGGCAAACCTTCCCCCCTGGCAGAGAGACCAAATCTCCTCGCCATCTATTTCACTGACCCACTCTCCCACTCTAACCCCTCTCTCTATTTCAGGACAGGCTAATCTCACGGTCGCACACATTGTAAAGTGGCTAGCTCTGTTCAGTGAGTGAGAAAATGAACACTTGTCATTGGCAGTCCTGAAGGCTTATTTCCTCCCTAAGTGTTGCTTTAACTCACATCTAACACACACACCACTGCTTGTCACCAATCCATTTCACTATGGTCGGCACGTGTGTGTGTGTGTGTGTGTGTGTGTGTGTGTGTGTATAGAACGTACAAGAAAGTCAAAGAAACAGATTTTCCCCAACTGTTGGCAGGGGTTTAGTTGAGTGTGAGTGCAGTTGGATGTTTGAAATACAGGGAGGGAGGAAGTCATTCTGAGGCCCATGCTGCTTCCACCTCATCATTACTGAGGAACAGCGTCCTCCCGAGCAGGGAACTGGGAAAGAGGGCGCTGCTGGGAGTTGTAGGAAATTATGTCATTGGCATGACTGGTAAAATGCTGTTTTCACTGACTATGCTCAGCTCTTGTAGTAGGGGGTGCAGAGAAGTGTGTTGGTTTGTCATTTGGGATAGCTTCACTGGAGGTGTGTGTGTGTGAGAGCACTATGACTGTAGGTGTGAGAATATCATTTTGTATTGTACCACGTCTTCTACATTCTGAATGATTGTTTTTCCAAAGATAATATATTTGATGACACCACTGTCTCGTACGCGGTTGTTGAGAGAGTGAGTACGTATCACATCCATATTACAAGGTATTATCAAACCAGTTAAACACCTAGTATGGGATATAGAATATGAATATTCTGAAACCATTTATCAACAGCTTTCATGGAATCTGTGACAGAAGTGAAGTGGCCGAGGAGAGCTGAGAACTCTGGGAATATTCAGTTATGGAGATTTACATGCTCAAGTGGGAATTGTTTCTTTGGAAATTCCTCCCTAGAAATCATTTGCACACAACATTTACTGGGAAAGAGACGATACTATCTGTGTTACGCAAATACAACGGAATGGAAAAGTATCTCGTTCTAAATAAGTGAAATGCTAGCTTTTTAGAGCCTTTTCCTACTCAGGCCTTTCCCCTTCTCTCTCTCTCCCCTCTCTCGCTCTCGCTCTCTCTCGCTCTTTCTCGCTCTTTCTCGCTCCCTCTCTCTCGCTCTCTCGCTCTCTCTCCCCTCTTTCTCTCTTGCTCTCTCCTCGCTCGCTCTCTCTCTCCCCTCTTTCTCTCTCGCTCTCTCCTCTCTCGCTCTCTCTCTCCTCTCTCGCTCTCTCTCTCCTCCTCTCTCGCTCTCCTCTCTCGCTCTCCTCTCTCGCTCTCCTCTCTCGCTCTCTCGCTCTCTCTCTCCTCTCTCTCTCTCCTCTCTCGCTCTCTCTCTCCCTCTTTCTATCTCTCCCTCAATGTCTCAGACTGACCCCAGACTGCTCCAAGCTATTATCAAACTTGCGTTCTTTTTTATTCCATCGTATTCCATATTCCATCCCCATGCAAATCGGATGTGCTCTCTCTTATCACTTTCTCCCCCCAAACGTTTGTGTGTAATCAAAGTAAACGGCAGAGCTAAAGGGGAAGCAGCGCTTCGCGCCGAGATGGACGGGGGGGTTAAATATTAACCGGATGCGGGCTGACTTAAGGCAGTGTTTTACATAGCAGCTCCCGTCGCGACGGTCCGCAATGCATTGATCCCGGCGCCTTTATGCGTTTGGCAGCCGCGGCACATTTTTTTTTTTCCCACCATCATCTTTTCCAAAGGCCAGCCCTGGCGCGGTGGAGGAAGGGGGGGTGTTACCCCCTGCTCTTAAAGGGGTAGGTGAGATGGATGATAGCAATTTGAAATGTTGTTTGTGTGTGTGTGATCATGGAGATTGTTTTCTTATTACCACAGTATAACCACTGGGATGATTCATTGAGGCAAACACACAGCGTACCGAGGCTCAGGGAGCAGAGGTACCGGGAACCGCAGAAATAGAATTACTAGACGGGATGAAGCCCTCTCAAAACTAAGGCACTTTGACTCACATCCGTATGTTTCGATGCCCAGGACTTTCAGCATCACTGGGCCAATTATGTGAATTTAGGGTTCTGTTTAGCCTCCCATGATCAACCATAGAGTCCAACACTGTGGACTGTGTCGTTTAGCGACCTGCCCCCGTACGGTCGCTTATATACACACTCTGAACTGTACGACTACCATACACTGGCCTTTTTGTTTCATTTTGTCCCCTATTTCCTTTCCCCACCACTTCCTCTTCTGTGATTAAACGTGAAAAATCCCCCCCCCCAAAAAACCCCGAAATGTAAACAATGGCCTCAGTGTGTTTGTAAGCACAACACACCGGGTATATGAATGACGTTCTGCTAGCTAAAGGCACCGCCGTTTGTTGGGTCGGTCAATGGTGACGCCTCGTGAAAAACAGCCAATATGCAGCGGGTCACACAGGCATGCTATGCTGTTCGCAGGGCTGCTACGGGTGTGTGGGGTCAGTCTCAGTAGTGGGTTCCTCAGGAATTGTGTCTGTGTGTTTTGTGTGTGTGCTTAGGTAGTTTGTTTCTCTCTCTCCCTCTGTGTGTGTGTCTCTTTCTCTCGCTCTCTGTGTGTGTGCACGCACCTGTGTGTGTGTGTGAGAAGGCCCTCTGGCATTTATAAATGCAGTGTCGGTCATGTGGTGGAGCGTTGCAGCCCTGTAGTCACTGAAGGAGGAGGTTAAACATGGCAAGGGGCTCATCACTCAGCCCTAATGATGCCTTGTTTTCCCGCCCCTCTCCCTGCTAGCACCCAGCCAGAGTGCACATCTGACGGGGTCGTTCGTGGGTCACGACCCCCAGGTGGCTGCCTGGGCTCTCTCACTAGACGACTCTTGTTTTTGTTTGCTCTCTCTCTCTCTCTGTCTCTCTCTGTCTCTCTCTCTCTGTCTCTCTCTGTCTCTCTCTCTCTCTCTGTCTCTCTCTGTCTCTCTCTCTCTCTCTGTCTCTCTCTGTCTCTCTCTCTCTCTCTCTCTCTCTCTCTCTCTCTCTCTCTGTCTCTCTCTGTCTCTCTCTCTCTCTCTCTCTCTCTCTGTCTCTCTCTCTCTCTCTCTGTCTCTCTCTGTCTCTCTCTCTCTCTCTCTCTCTCTCTGTCTCTCTCTCTCTCTCTCTGTCTCTCTCTGTCTCTCTCTCTCTCTCTCTGTCTCTCTGTCTCTCTCTCTCTCTCTCTCTCTGTCTCTCTCTCTCTCTCTCTCTCAGTCAAAGTAGCTGGTCCCCATAGCAACACATTGTGAACTCTTTTAATGTTGTAGTGGTTCAGTGGACCAATAATGTGTGGAATCCGTGTTGATGAATACCCTGTGTTGGTGCCTGTATCTGGCCCTCTCCTATTCCTCATTCCTGACATTTCTGACGGAACCCGAACTGATCTCGTATCAGTCGCTTCTCACTCTCCCTCATCATTCAGGAATGATATCAAGTGATCCCTCTGCAGTATCTGGCTGTCTTTCTTTCAGCCGACCACATGGTTGGATGATATGTACTGATCCTTATTCCCACCCGCTTTGTTGAAGGCCTCTCTGATTTTCTGGACTGGCTTTTGGTCGCATGACAATTGAGAGGTGACACTCAAACATTTCCTCTGTCTCAGCTGATTCACACTATGGGGTTTGTTGGCTGTCAAATCTCCAGAGAACTGATAACAGGTCAGCCGTTAGAGAGAGAGAGGGAGGGAGGGGGAGAGAGAGAGAGAGTTTGCCTCACATGCTGCTGTGTGGGCGGCGTGCGCAGTCGAAGGGTCAGTGGGGAGCTGTGATAGGCTAATCTGGCAGGAAGGGAGGGTCGGCCGTGTCTCACGGAGCTCTTTATTGGCTATGCTCGCTTTCTCTCTCATTTATTCCGCCAAACTATTTTGGAGTCTGATAGTCAAACAGATATACAGAGCTATTCGTGTATATTCATTCCGCGGGATCATGTTTATTACTGCATTGTCCTTTTCATAGACAGATGGATGACAGATGACCCAGTAGGGAGACAGTCATCCTGAATAACCGGAATGTGCTAAGGCCCCGCTATGTTCATACCTTGTTTACTTCCTCACTGTGATAAATCTTCGATTCACCTCAGACGTTGCAGTGTCCTTCCTCGAGTTACTAGGTTAGTACGTCATTAGAAGCTGTGTCATTGTGTGAGTGAGAACCAAACCAGGCCACAGCCTAGCTGTCTCTGAGCATGCCTGTGTCAGGGAAAGAGAGAAGGGAGAAGAGCGAGGGAGGGGGGGGAGGGGGCTTACTGGGCTAAAGAAAACCTAAATCCTCATAATAAAAAAAAGAACATGCACTCTGCCCAGGACAACAGAGAGGTAGAGAGAGAGAAGGGGAAAAAAGTTGATTTCCTTTTTCAGCAGAGCTATACATCACAGGGCCTCCCAGCTGCAGTGTCACGGGCTGACAGAATGACATGTGTCATTTATCAAAGGGGCCAGGCCGGGGCCTTGGGAAACGTGCACCACAAAGCCTGAGAGAGTTCATTCCAACGCTCAACCCCCTCCACTCCGCCCCCACCGTTCTCTCTCTTTCCTCACCCCTTCGCTCTCCTCGCTTCGCCTGGTGCCAAAAACAGGCCCTGTAATGTTTTCTGTCTTCCCAACACCAACGCTGCACTAGTCACACGCACACACACACACACACAGGGGCCCTGTCTGTACTCAGCTGTGGTGTGTTTGTGTGTGGCTCACTGTAGCTCCTCCTGGGAACTGTTACTAGTGCCTAGTGCTAAGCATGGTTTGGCCCTGCCTGCCCCCATTCCTCCCACGTCATTCTTCACTGTAGTCACTAACATACTAGTAGCTACTTATGTTACTCTCGTGTTTTTTGTCTCTCGCTATGGTCTACAACGTCGTCTCCCAGTATCTCGTTTTGGTAAGGGTTTGTGTGTGCGCCTGTGCGTGTTTGTTTATGTCCATGTGTGTGTGTTTACGTTTGTGTGTGTGTGTCTGTGTGTTTACGTCTGTGTGTGTGTTTGTGTGCGTCACTCGTTACCTGCTGTTGCCGGAGTTGTTTGACAGAGTGATTATCTCCTACCCAGGCTCCTATCGCCCAGTGAGGTCCTTGGGGTTAGCAGCACTACCAAACACCTCACCCCTTCCCCCCTCTACCCCCACCGGCCACGCCAATGGTTAGAACATCACATCACCAGACGCCTCCAGAATCAATAAACAAACTCACCTTGGCATGGCCGGGAAGCTGGGACACGGAGCAGCAGACAAGGCTTAGGTGTCTGCTCTCCTCTTTCCCCCTCTCTCTCTCTCTCTCCTCTTTCTCTCGCTCTCCTCTTTTCCCCCCTCTCTCTCTCCTCTTTCTCTCGCTCTCCTCTTCCCCCTCTCTCTCTCTCTCCTCTCTCTCTCTCTCTCCTCTCTCTCTCCTCTTTCCCTCTCTCCTCTTTCTCTCTTTCCCTCTCCTCTCTCTCCTCTTTCCCTCTTTCCCTCTCTCCTCTTTCTCTCTTTCCCTCTCCTCTCTTTCCCTCTCTCCTCTTTCTCTCTTTCCCTCTCTCCTCTTTCTCTCTCTCCTCTTTCCCTCTCTCCTCTTTCTCTCTTTCCCTCTCTCCTCTTTCTCTCTCTCCTCTTTCCCTCTCTCTCTCCTCTTTCCCTCTCTCTCTCTCCTCTTTCCCTCTCTCTCTCCCCTCTTTCTCTCTCTCCTCTTTCTCTCTCTCCTCTTTCCCTCTCTCCTCTTTCTCTCTTTCCCTCTCTCCTCTTTCTCTCCCTCTCTCCTCTTTCTCTCCCTCTCTCCTTTCTCTCTCTCTCCTCTTTCCCTCTCTCTCTCCTCTTTCCCTCTCTCTCTCTCCTCTTTCCCTCTCTCTCTCTCCTCTTTCCCTCTCTCTCTCTCCTCTTTCCCTCTCTCTCTCTCCTCTTTCCCTCTCTCTCTCCTCTTTCTCTCTCCTCTTTCTCTCTCCTCTTTCTCTCTCCTCTTTCCCTCTCTCCTCTTTCCCTCTCTCTCTCTCCTCTTTCCCTCTCTCTCTCTCCTCTTTCCCTCTCTCTCTCTCTCTTTCCCTCTCTCTCTCTCCTCTTTCCCTCTCTCTCTCTCCTCTTTCCCTCTCTCTCTCTCTTCTTTCCCTCTCTCTCTCTCCTCTTTCCCTCTCTCTCTCTCCTCTTTCCCTCTCTCTCTCTCCTCTTTCCCTCTCTCTCTCCTCTTTCCCTCTTTCCCTCCTCTTTCCCTCTTTCCCTCTCTCTCTCTCCTCTTTCCCTCTCTCTCTCTCCTCTTTCCCTCTCTCTCTTTCTCTCTCCTCTTTCCCTCTCTCTCTTTCCCTCTCTCTCTTTCCCTCTCTCTCTTTCCCTCTCTCTCTCTCCTCTTTCCCTCTCTCTCTCTCCTCTTTCCCTCTCTCTCTCTCCTCTTTCCCTCTCTCTCTCTCCTCTTTCCCTCTCTCTCTCTCCTCTTTCCCTCTCTCTCTCTCCTCTTTCCCTCTCTCTCTCTCCTCTTTCCCTCTCTCTCTCTCCTCTTTCCCTCTCTCTCTCTCCTCTTTCCCTCTCTCTCTCTCCTCTTTCCCTCTCTCTCTCTCCTCTTTCCCTCTCTCTCTCCTCTTTCCCTCTCTCTCTCCTCTTTCCCTCTTTCCCTCCTCTTTCCCTCTTTCCCTCTCTCTCTCTCCTCTTTCCCTCTCTCTCTCCTCTTTCCCTCTCTCTCTCTCCTCTTTCCCTCTCTCTCTCCTCTTTCCCTCTCTCTCTCCTCTTTCCCTCTCTCTCTCCTCTTTCCCTCTTTCCCTCCTCTTTCCCTCTTTCCCTCTCTCTCTCTCCTCTTTCCCTCTCTCTCTCTCCTCTTTCCCTTTCTCTCTCTCTCTCTCCTCTTTCCCCTCTCTCTCTCCTCTTTCTTTCTCTCTCTCTCCTCTCTCTCTTTCTCTCTCCTCTTTCCCTCTCTCTCTTTCGCTCTCCTCTTTCCCTCTCCTCTTTCCCTCTCTCTCTCTCCTCTTCCCCCCCTCTCTCCTCTCTCTCCCTCTCTCCTCTTTCCCCCTCTCTCCTCTTTCCCCCTCTCTCCTCTTTCCCCCTCTCTCCTCTTTCCCTCTCTCGCTCTCCCTCTCTCTCTCTCCTCTCTCTCTCTCTCTCTCTCCCTCTCTCTCTCTCTCCTCTTTCCCCTCTCTCTCTCCTCTTTCTTTCTCTCTCTCTTCTCTTTCTCTCTCTCTCCTCTTTCTCTCTCTTCTCTCTCCTCTTTCCCTCTCTCTCTTTCGCTCTCCTCCTCTCTCCTCTTTCCCCCTCTCTCCTCTTTCCCTCTCTCTCCCTCTCCCCCTCTCTCCTCTTTCCCCCTCTCCTCTTTCCCCCTCTCTCCTCTTTCCCCCTCTCTCCTCTTTCCCCCCCCTCTCCTCTTTCCCCCTCTCCTCTTTCCCCCTCTCCTCTTTCCCCCTCTCCTCTTTCCCCCTCTCCTCTTTCTCTCTCCTCTTTCCCCCTCTCCTCTTTCTCTCTCCTCTTTCCCTCTCTCTCTCCTCTTTCTCCCTCTCTCTCTCCTCTTTCCCTCTCTCTCTCTCCTCTTTCCCTCCCTCTCTCTCTCTCCTCTTTCTCCCTCTCTCTCTCTCCTCTTTCCCTCTCTCTCTCTCCTCTTTCCCTCTCTCTCTCTCCTCTTTCCCTCTCTCTCTCTCCTCTTTCCCTCTCTCTCTCTCCTCTTTCCCTCTCTCTCTCTCCTCTTTCCCTCTCTCTCTCTCCTCTTTCCCTCTCTCTCTCTCCTCTTTCCCTCTCTCTCTCTCCTCTTTCCCTCTCTCTCTCTCCTCTTTCCCCCTCTCTCTCCTCCTCTTTCCCCCTCTCTCTCTCCTCTTTCCCCCTCTCTCTCTCCTCTTTCCCCCTCTCTCTCTCCTCTTTCCCCCTCTCTCTCTCCTCTTTCCCCCTCTCTCTCTCCTCTTTCCCTCTCTCTCTCTCCTCTTTCCCTCTCTCTCTCTCCTCTTTCCCTCTCTCTCTCTCCTCTTTCCCTCTCTCTCTCTCCTCTTTCCCTCTCTCTCTCTCCTCTTTCCCTCTCTCTCTCTCCTCTTTCCCTCTCTCTCTCTCCTCTTTCCCCCTCTCTCTCTCCTCTTTCCCCCTCTCTCTCTCCTCTTTCCCCCTCTCTCTCTCCTCTTTCCCCCTCTCTCTCTCCTCTTTCCCCCTCTCTCTCTCCTCTTTCCCCCTCTCTCTCTCCTCTTTCCCCCTCTCTCTCTCCTCTTTCTCTCTCTCTCCTCTTTCTCTCCTCTTTCTCTCTCTCTCCTCTTTCCCCCTCTCTCTCCTCTTTCTCTCTCTCTCTCTCTCTCTTTCGCTCTCTCTCTTTCCCTCTCCTCTTTCCCTCTCTCCCTCTCCTCTCTCTCCTCTTTCCCCCTCTCTCTCTCCTCTTTCCCCCTCTTTCTCTCCTCTTTCTCTCTCTCTCCTCTTTCTCTCCTCTTTCTCTCTCTCTCCTCTTTCCCCCTCTCTCTCCTCTTTCTCTCCTCTTTCTCTTTCTCTCCTCTTTCTCTCCTCTTTCTCTCTCTCTCTCTCCTCTTTCTCTTTCTCTCTCTCTCCTCTTTCGCTCTCTCTCTTTCCCTCTCCTCTTTCCCTCTCTCCCTCTCCTCTCTCTCCTCCCTCTCCCTCTCTCCTCTTTCTCCCTCTCTCCTCTTTCCCCCTCTCCTCTTTCCCTCTCTCCTCTTTCCCTCTCTCCTCTTTCCCTCTCTCCTCTTTCCCCCTCTCTCCTCTTTCCCCCTCTCTCCTCTTTCCCCCTCTCTCCTCTTTCCCCCTCTCTCCTCTTTCCCCCTCTCTCCTCTTTCCCCCTCTCTCCTCTTTCTCCCTCTCTCTCCTCTTTCTCCCTCTCTCCTCTTTCTCCCTCTCTCCTCTTTCCCCCTCTCTCTCCTCTTTCCCCCTCTCTCTCCTCTTTCTCTCTCCTCTTTCCCTCTCTCATTTCCTCTATCGTAGAGACAGATTGGGGTGTGTGGGAGGGCCCCTGTCAAAACGCTGCACTACATCACAGCGTTACTTAGGTTCTCTCTGATGCTTTGTTAGTGCAACTTAAGCTACAGCAGATAGTGTTTACAGTAGGGCTAGTACTACATCTGACCTTGTTGAGTCACTACCCTCTGTTGTGAGTGATGCCATAGACGTGTATGGCGACAGGAAGCACATGCTAGTCCAATGATGTGACAAACTCTTGGAGATCGCCTAAACGGAACGTAGAAATGCCTTTAAACCGGCCACTGTTCCACATCTTCCAAGTTCTCACACTCGTTTGGTGTACATTTCAGAGCTTTGATAGTGCCCTTTTCTAATCTGTAAACCCTGCCAAATAACCCAAAAGCCTAGTTCAGTATTTATTGAAGTGTTTGGTCTCACACCGCGGCCAAGCTCGGTTAAAAACCTCAGGTCGCGCACCTTATAACTTTGAGTAAATGTAACTTGTGTACCTTTTAATTTGTTTGGGGGAGAAAGTGGAAGATATTTTGACTGGAGCAGAAGCAGAAGCAGCGGCTGGGTGGTGGAAGCATAATATTATCTGGTGCTGTAGGAGGAAGAGGGAGAGCAGAGCAGCTAAAAAGGCTGTGTGGACATCTCTGTTTAATAATTAAGTTCAGACCCAGGGCAGCATTAGGTGGCTAACAGACGAGAGAGAGAGAGAGAGAGAGAGAGAGAGAGAGAGAGAGAGAGAGAGAGAGAGAGAGAGAGAGAGAGAGAGAGAGAGAGAGAGAGAGAGAGAGAGAGAGAGAGAGAGAGAGAGAGAGAGAGAGAGAGAGAGAGAGAGAGAGAGAGAGAGAGAGAGAGAGAGAGAGAGAGAGAGAGAGAGAGAGAGAGAGAGAGAGAGAGAGAGAGAGAGAGAGAGAGAGAGAGAGAGAGAGAGAGAGAGAGAGAGAGAGAGAGAGAGAGAGAGAGCATTTTTAAAAAAGAGAGAGAAAAATAATAATAGAGAGGGGGGTCAGCTAGATAGAACGAAGAAGAAATGGTGGGAGGGGAGAGAAGAAAAGCAAGAGATGCTGTGAGGTGTTTGTTTTCCTTTGCTTTTGTCCGTCTGATAAAATACGTGGTTCATCATTGAGGGGGAACATGGCTGAGTGACGACACCTCCGACAGGTCAGAGATAGTTCACTCTAGTGATGGGGGGGATCGATACAGTTAAATATAGTTATATACACTGCTCAAAAAAATAAAGGGAACACTAAAATAACACATTCTAGATCTGAATAAATGAAATATTCTTATTAAATACTTTTTTCTTTACATAGTTGAATGTGCTGACAACAAAATCACACAAAAATGATCAATGGAAATCAAATTTATCAACCCATGGAGCTCTGGATTTGGAGTCACACTCAAAATTAAAGTGGAAAACCACACTACAGGCTGATCCAACTTTGATGTAATGTCCTTAAAACAAGTCAAAATGGGGCTCAGTAGTGTGTGTGGCCTCCACGTGCCTGTATGACCTCCCTACAACGCCTGGGCATGCTCCTGATGAGGTGCCGGATGGTCTCCTGAGGGATCTCCTCCCAGACCTGGACTAAAGCATCTGCCAACTCCTGGACAGTCTGTGGTGCAATGTGGCGTTGGTGGATTGAGCGAGACATGATGTCCCAGATGTGCTCAATTGGATTCAGGTCTGGGGAACGGGCGGGCCAGTCCATAGCATCAATGCCTTCTTCTTACAGGAACTGCTGACACACTCCAGCCGCATGAGGTCTAGCATTGTCTTGCATTAGGAGGAACCCAGGGCCAACCAAACCACCATATGGTCTCACAAGGGGTCTGAGGATCTCATCTCGGTACCTAATGGCAGTCAGGCTACCTCTGGCGAGCACATGGAGGGCTGTGCGGCCCCCCAAAGAAATGCCACCCCACACCATGACTGACCCACCGCCAAACCGGTCATGCTGGAGGATGTTGCAGGCAGCAGAACGTTCTCCACGGCGTCTCCAGACTCTCACGTCTGTCACATGTGCTCAGTGTGAACCTGCTTTCATCTGTGAAGAGCACAGGGCCCCAGTGGCGAATTTGCCAATCTTTGTGTTCTCTGGCAAATGCCAAACGTCCTGCACGGTGTTGGGCTGTAAGCACAACCCCCACCTGTGGACGTCGGGCCCTCATGCCACCCTCATGGAGTCTTTTTCTGACTGTTTGAGCAGACACATGCATATTTGTGGCCCGCTGGAGGTCATTTTGCAGGGCTCTGGCAGTGCTCCTCCTGCTCCTCTTTGCACAAGGGCGGAGGTAGCGGTCCTGCTGCTGGGTTGTTGCCCTCCTACGGCCTCCTCCACGTCTCCTGATGTACTGGCCTGTCTCCTGGTAGCGCCTCCATGCTCTGGACACTACGCTGACAGACACAGCAAACCTTCTTGCCACAGCTCGCATTGATGTACCATCCTGGATGAGCTGCACTACCTGAGCCACTTGTGTGGGTTGTAGACTCCGTCTCATGCTACCACTAGAGTGAAAGCACCGCCAGCATCAAAAGTGACCAAAGCATCAGCCAGGAAGCATAGGAACTGAAAAGTGGTCTGTGGTCACCACCTGCAGAACCACTCCTTTATTGGGGGTGTCTTGCTAATTGCCTATAATTTCCACCTGTTGTCTATTCCATTTGCAGCATGTGAAATGTATTGTCAATCAGTGTTGTTTCCTAAGTGGACAGTTTGATTTCACAGAAGTGTGATTGACTTGGAGTTACATTGTGTTGTTCAAGTGTTCCCTTTATTTTTTTGAGCAGTGTATATTATTTTTGACAATATATTTTAGCTTATCGTTTTGACAATATCGCAATATTATTTTTGCACTAGTTGGCTGTACCTGCACCAAAACGCCATCATTTTTTCCCTCATCTCCATGACCGATCAGAACTTTCTCATGGCACTCTCTTGTTCCTCTGCAGCAGACATATGTCAGCAATATGTTTGGAACATCCAATTGCAATCAAATCTAATTATTGAATCGCAATACTTATAGAACTTTGAGAATCGCGATACATACAGTTGAAGTCGGAAGTTTACATACACCTTAGCCAACTGCATTTAAACTCAGTTTTTCACAATTCCTGACATTTAATCCTAGTAAAAATTCCCAGATCATCACTTTATTTTAAGAATGTGAGATGTCAGAATAATAGTAGAAAGAATGATTTAATTTCAGCTTTTATTTCTTTCATCACATTGGGTCACTCAATTAGTATTTGGTAGCATTGCCTTTAAATAGTTTAACTTGGGTCACACGTTTCGGGTAGCCTTCCACACGCTTCCCACAATAATTTGGGTGAATTTTGGCCCATTCCTCCTGACTGAGCTGGTGTAACTGAGTCAGGTTTGTAGGCCTCCTTGCTCCTTGCCTCACCATTTTTCCTCCAAACATAACGATGGCCATTATGGCCAAACAGTTCTATTTATTTTTTTCTTTTGATTTTCCCATGACGTCAAGCAAAGAGGTACTGAGTTTGAAGGTAGGCTTTGAAATACATCCACAGGTACACCTCCAATTGACTCAAATGATGTCAATTAGCCTATCAGAAGCTTTTAAAGCCATGACATAATTTTCTGGAATTTTCCAAGCTGTTTAAAGGCACAGTCAACTTAGTGTATGTAAACTTCTGACCCACTGGAATTGTGATACAGTGAATTATAAGTGAAATATTCTGTCTGTAAACAATTGTTGGAAAAGTTACTTGTGTCATGCACAAAGTAGATGTCCTACCCGACTTGCCAAAACTTTAGTTTGTTGAAGAAATGTATGGAGTGGTTGAAAAACGAGTTTTAATGACGCCAACCTGACTTCAACTGTATCATATTGGCACCTAGGTATCGTGATAATATTGTACAGCGAGGTCCCTGGCAATTCCCAGCCCTAGGCCCTAGTTCACTCTACCCCCCCACTCCTCCCCCCAATGCATCTTCAGAACCCCCCCACCCTATGTGTACAAAGCACAACCACTGAGGATAAAGGAAGGAGACAGTGTCTTGTCTTTGGTCTTCCTCATACTGCGGCCATATTGCCATCTAGAATGTTCCTGGCGTGCAACTCAACGACTGATAACAAGAGAGGAAAAAAAGAAGAGAGAGAAGAGAGAAAGACAAGGTTTTGACTAAGTGAGCCCTGCGTCTTTGCAGCGTGACTACGTTAATGGCTGCTTTGCTTCTCTCCCCCTCGCTCCCTTTTTATTCAGTCTCTCTCTCTCTCTCTCTGCCTCTTTGTCTCCGCTCTCACTCTCTCTCACTCTCTCTCTCTCTCTCGTTGCCTCTCTTTCTCTCTCCCGCTCTCTCTCTCTCTCTCTCTCTCGTTGCCTCTCTTTCTCTCTCCCGCTCTCTCTCTCTCCCACTCTCCCGCTCTCTCTCCCACTCTCCCGCTCTCTCTCTCTCCCACTCGCTCGCACACTCTCTCTCTCTCACTCTCTCACTCTCGCCGAGTCTCGGCGGTGGCGGCAGGAACAGCCCTTTTCATTTGTCTTCATAAAGCCTAGTTTATTTTCCCAGCCAGATGTGAGCTGACAGACATCACTCAGTGGCCCGCCTCCACCGGGTCCCCCCTGTCCCCCACCCTAGTCCCCCGCCAGGAGGTCAGGAAAACAGTCACGTCTTCCCCCCATCAGAATTACTGAAGATGGATGTGTCTTTAAAGCAGAGATTGATTGTGGATATCAGAGTTATGGCGCCATTTATCACGGGCGATATTATTTAGACGAGAGGGATTGAGCGTGGAGGTGTAACTCAGAGCCCTCCTGGGTGGTAGGGGGGGACATTGTACGAGGAAGTTTAATAGATTGAAGACAAGCATGTGTCTCAGTTACTCTGCGCCTTTGTGAGAGAGTATGTGTGTGTATGTTCAAGGGTGTATATGTGTGTGTTTATGAGGCTGTTGTTCAGCCTGTGTGTACATGCATGCGCTTATTTGTGTCCTTCTAGCTGTGTGTGTGTGTTTGCCGGCTGTTGTTGTCTCCTCCTTTAGATGTGTCTCCATTGATCCCCGGCGATGTGATCCTCCTTCGGAGTCTTTTCTCACCGGACGTTTGATTTATGGCTTCATTAGGATCCGTGTGCTGTCTCCCCTTTTCCCTTTGTCTGTTTCCTCTCTCCCAGGTCACTCCTCTATGGAAGAGCCTAACCAAAACCACTCTCTGTGGGGGAGACCGGGAGAAAGGGACTCGTCAACTAAATCAAGCACCTCCACTCTTTTTACGGAGTTAACTTTACCCCACTCCCAAATGTTATTTGGGAGGTGTTTTCTTGTTGTGCATAGGTTGGTTCTCTCGTGGTTTTCTGCCTTGTGCCCTGAAAGTACCTACCCTGCCAGAGTTGCACCTCAGCGTACCCCCCCCCCCCTAAGCCCCTCTCGGGTAAAAGCCTTCAATGTGTGTGTCGTCTTCGATGGTTCTTGTCTTCTCTCTGGATGAAGAGGAGGGATGCACTCCAACCGACATTCAAATGCATGCGGTCATGTGGCCAACAGTGCAGGACAAACACCACAGGGTGTAAACCTTGGCACTGAAAAGGAAGTGGGTGTGTGCATGTGTACGAGTGTGTTTGTTTGCTCTTGTGCGTGTGTGTGTGTGCGCGTGTGTTAATCTCCACTTTTTGAGTACAAAACAATGGGAACACCTGCTCTTTCCATGAAATAGTGAACCTGGCGAACCAGGTGAAAGTTATGATTCCTTATTGATGTCTCTTGTTAAGTCCACTTCAATCAGTGTAGATGAAGGGGAGGAGCCAGTTAACCCCTCTAAGGTATGTGAGACGGTAGCGTCCCACCTCTTCAACAGCCAGTGAAACTGCAGGGCGCCAAATTCAAAACAACAGAAATCCCATAATTACAATTCCTCAAACATACATGTTTTTTACACCATTTTAAAGATACACTTGTTGTAAATCCAGCCACAGTGTCCGATTTCAAAAAGGCATTACGACAAAAGCAAACCAAACGATTATATTAGGTGAGTGCCTATTCACAGAATAACACAGCCATTTTTCCAGCCAAAGAGAGGATTCACAAAAAGCAGAAATATAGATCAAATGAATCACTAACCTTTGATGATCTTCATCAGATGACACTCATAGGACTTCATGTTACACAATACATGTATGTTTTGTTCGGTAAAGTTCATATTTATATCCAAAAATCTGAGTTTACATTGTCGCGTTACGTTCAGTAGTTCCAAAACATCCAGTGATTTTGCAGAGAGCCACATCAATTTACAGAAATAACATAATAAACATTGCTAAAAGATACAACTGTTATGCATGGAATTTTAGATCCACTTCTCCTTAATGCAACCGCTGTGTCAGATTTCAAAAATGCTTTACGGAAGAAGCAAACCATGCAATAATCTTAGTTGGCGCTCAGAGCCCAATCAAGACACAAATATATCCGCCATATTATGCAGTCAACAAAAGTCATAAATAGCATTATAAATCTTCACTTACCTTTGCTGATCTTCGTCGGAATGCACTCCCAGGACTCCCACTTCCACAATAAATGTTTGTTTTGTTCGGTAATGTCCATCATTTATGTCCAAATAGTTACTTTTGTTAGCACGTTTGGTAAAAAAAATCCAAAGTCACGAAGTGCGTTCACTAAAAGCAGATGAAATGTCAAAAAGTTCCGTAACAGTCAGTAGAAACATGTCAAATGATGTATGGAATCAATCTTTAGGATGTTTTGAACATAAATCTTCAATAATATTCCAACCGGAGAATTCCATTGTTTTCAGATGTGCGATGGAACAGAGCTCCCTCTCATGTGAACGAGGATGGTCAGCTCATGGCAGACCTTACTCATTCCCTTCTCCTTCGGCCCCACCTGACAGTAGAAGCATCAGACAAAGTTCTAAAGACTGTTGACATCTAGTGGAAGCCTTAGGGAGTGTAACATTACCAATATCCCACTGTATCTTCAATAGGAGCGACCAAACTCAGATTTCCCACTTCCTGGTTTGATTTTTTTCTCAGGTTTTTGCCTGCCATATGAGTTCTGTTATACTCAGACATCATTCAAACAGTTTTAGAAATCTACTAATAATATGCATATTCTAGCTTTTATGGCTTTGTAGCAGGCCGTTTACTCTGGGCATGCTTTTCATCCGGACGTGAAAATACTGCTCCCTACCCCAAAGAAGTTAATGATGTATTTTTAAACCCTTGAGACATGGACTGTATGTGTGCCATTCAGAGGGTGAATGGGCAAGACAAACTATTTAAGTGCCTTTGAACAAATCAAATCAAATCAAATCAAATTTTATTTGTCACATACACATGGTTAGCAGATGTTAATGCGAGTGTAGCGAAATGCTTGTGCTTCTAGTTCCGACAATGCAGTAATAACGAGCAAGTAATCTAACTAACAATTCCAAAAAAAACTACTGTCTTATACACAGTGTAAGGGGATAAAGAATATGTACATAAGGATATATGAATGAGTGGTGGTACAGAGCAGCATAGGCAAGATACAGTAGATGATATCGAGTACAGTATATACATATGAGATAAGTATGTAAACCAAGTGGCATAGTTAAAGTGGCTAGTGATACATGTATTACATAAGGATGCAGTCGATGATATAGAGTACAGTATCAACGTATGCATATGAGATGAACAATGTAGGGTAAGTAACATTATATAAGGTAGCATTGTTTAAAGTGGCTAGTGATATATTTACATAATTTCCCATCAATTCCCATGATTAAAGTGGCTGGAGTAGAGTCAGTGTCATTGACAGTGTGTTGGCAGTAGCCACTCAATGTTAGTGGTGGCTGTTTAACAGTCTGATGGCCTTGAGATAGAAGCTGTTTTTCAGTCTCTCGGTCCCAGCTTTGATGCACCTGTACTGACCTCGCCTTCTGGATGACAGCGGGGTGAACAGGCAGTGGCTCGGGTGGTTGATGTCCTTGATGATCTTTATGGCCTTCCTGTAGCATCGGGTGGTGTAGGTGTCCTGGAGGGCAGGTAGTTTGCCCCCGGTGATGCGTTGTGCAGACCTCACTACCCTCTGGAGAGCCTTACGGTTGAGGGCGGTGCAGTTGCCATACCAGGCGGTGATACAGCCCGCCAGGATGCTCTCGATTGTGCATCTGTAGAAGTTTGTGAGTGCTTTTGGTGACAAGCCGAATTTCTTCAGCCTCCTGAGGTTGAAGAGGCGCTGCTGCGCCTTCCTCACGATGCTGTCTGTGTGAGTGGACCAATTCAGTTTGTCTGTGATGTGTATGCCGAGGAACTTAAAACTTGCTACCCTCTCCACTACTGTTCCATCGATGTGGATGGGGGTGTTCCCTCTGCTGTTTCCTGAAGTCCACAATCATCTCCTTAGTTTTGTTGACGTTGAGTGTGAGGTTATTTTCCTGACACCACACTCCGAGGGCCCTCACCTCCTCCCTGTAGGCCGTCTCGTCGTTGTTGGTAATCAAGCCTACCACTGTTGTGTCGTCCGCAAACTTGATGATTGAGTTGGAGGCGTGCATGGCCACGCAGTCGTGGGTGAACAGGGAGTACAGGAGGGGGCTCAGAACGCACCCTTGTGGGGCCCCAGTGTTGAGGATCAGCGGGGAGGAGATGTTGTTGCCTACCCTCACCACCTGGGGGCGGCCCGTCAGGAAGTCCAGTACCCAGTTGCACAGGGCGGGGTCGAGACCCAGGGTCTCGAGCTTGATGACGAGCTTGGAGGGTACTATGGTGTTGAATGCCGAGCTGTAGTCGATGAACAGCATTCTCACATAGGTATTCCTCTTGTCCAGATGGGTTAGGGCAGTGTGCAGTGTGGTTGAGATTGCATCGTCTGTGGACCTATTTGGGCGGTAAGCAAATTGGAGTGGGTCAAGGGTGTCAGGTAGGGTGGAGGTGATATGGTCCTTGACTAGTCTCTCAAAGCACTTCATGATGACGGATGTGAGTGCTACGGGGCGGTAGTCGTTTAGCTCAGTTACCTTAGCTTTCTTGGGAACAGGAACAATGGTGGCCCTCTTGAAGCATGTGGGAACAGCAGACTGGTATAGGGATTGGTTGAATATGTCCGTAAACACACCGGCCAGCTGGTCTGCGCATGCTCTGAGGGCGCGGCTGGGGATGCCGTCTGGGCCTGCAGCCTTGCGAGGGTTAACACGTTTAAATGTCTTACTCACTTCGGCTGCAGTGAAGGAGAGACCGCATGATTCCGTTGCAGGCCGTGTCAGTGGCACTGTATTGTCCTCAAAGCGGGCAAAAAGTTATTTAGTCTGCCTGGGAGCAAGACATCCTGGTCCGAGACTGGGCTGGGTTTCTTCCTGTAGTCCGTGATTGACTGTAGACCCTGCCACATACCTCTTGTGTCTGAGCCGTTGAATTGAGATTCTACTTTGTCTCTGTACTGGCGCTTAGCTTGTTTGATAGCCTTGCGGAGGGAATAGCTGCACTGTTTGTATTCAGTCATGTTACCAGACACCTTGCCCTGATTAAAAGCAGTGGTTCGTGCCTTCAGTTTCACACGAATGCTGCCATCAATCCACGGTTTCTGGTTAGGGAATGTTTTAATCGTTGCTATGGGAACGACATCTTCAACGCACGTTCTAATGAACTCGCACACCGTATCAGCGTATTCGTCAATGTTGTTGTCTGACGCAATACGAAACATCTCCCAGTCCACGTGATGGAAGCAGTCTTGGAGTGTGGAGTCAGCTTGGTCGGACCAGCGTTGGACAGACCTCAGCGTGGGAGCTTCTTGTTTTAGTTTCTGTCTGTAGGCAGGGATCAACAAAATGGAGTCGTGGTCAGCTTTTCCGAAAGGGGGCGGGGCAGGGCCTTATATGCGTCGCGGAAGTTAGAGTAACAATGATCCAGGGTCTTTCCACCCCTGGTTGCGCAATCAATATGCTGATAAAATTTAGGGAGTCTTGTTTTCAGATTAGCCTTGTTAAAATCCCCAGCTACAATGAATGCAGCCTCCGGATAAATCGTTTCCAGTTTGCAGAGAGTTAAATAAAGTTCGTTCAGAGCCATCGATGTGTCTGCTTGGGGGGATATATACGGCTGTGATTATAATCGAAGAGAATTCTCTTGGTAGATAATGCGGTCTACATTTGATTGTGAGGAATTCTAAATCAGGTGAACAGAAGGATTTGAGTTCCTGTATGTTTCCTTCATCACACCATGTCACGTTGGCCATAAGGCATACGCCCCCGCCCGTCTTCTTACCAGAGAGATGTTTGTTTCTGTCGGCGCGATGCGTATGGTAGGAGGTGCAAGGCACACAGGTTTGTGTGTATCAAAAACTGCGACACTGGTGTTTTTTTTTCACACTCAATAGTTTCCCGTGTGTATCAAGAATGGTCCACCACCCAAAATGACATTCAGCCAACTTAACACAACTGTGGGAAGCATTGGAGTCAACATGGGCCAGCATCTCCGTGGAATGCTTTCAACACCTTGTAGAATCCACGCCCCAACGAATTGAGTTTGTTTTGAGGGCAAAAGGGGGTGCAGCTCAATATTAGGAAGGTGTTCCTAATGTTTTGTCCACTCAGTGTATAGCTCACATTTAAAACATTCCTTTTTCACTCCTCTCCTATAGCCAGCCGCCTGCCATAACTTACCTGCTTTCCTTCACGAAGAAGAGAATTTAAGTGTATTCTTTCTCCTGTTTCAAAT
>NC_056431.1:26096112-26201112 GCF_018296145.1 Oncorhynchus tshawytscha
GGGGCCGTGAAAATTAGGGTGGAAGGAGAGAGAGGATTTTTTTTAACTGTCGGCAGGTGCGACTCGGAGCCTTATGGCCATCTGGGCCTGTGAGTTGTGTTAGCCCTCAACCTCTATTATTTTGATGACTCTCACTATGCTAATAGGAAGGTACGTAGACTGGGTTAACTGTGGCTGGACCGGTGAACTTTTCACGACGTGGCAACTACATTATGACAGTGGTGTTGTTAGTCTGACACATAGATGCGGTCCCTTTACCAAAACAACACACACACATATATACACACACACACACACACACACACACCTGCCCTCTCCACCCCTCCCTTTACCCAGAACTAATTACAAGCGGTTAGTGTTTGTCATCACGTTGTTTGGGTGGGAGATTAAGAACACCTCTCTGTTAATTTGTAATCAGCTGTTTGTTAATTAGCTAACCTGTTGTAAGTGGCCTTAAGGGCCGTTGTGTAATTAGCTAAGCTGCTGGAAGCGACGAGTGTGTGTTGACATTGACCTGAAGCGTCCACTCGACCGTCCCAGCCACTGTCGTGTCTGTCGTCTGCTGTCACGGTCACCCTGGACAAGGAGGTGGCCTTCAATCAATTATTATACCCTCAGCCCATTATGTTTGTTCAGGGAACACACACACACAATGCATAAACTGCTGTGTTATATACACACACACACACACACACCGGGCATGTACGGACACACACACATACCCACTCCCCTAGTACCTGTACCCACTACCTCACCAGCCTACTACTTTCCAAGCATTCCTGGAGAGTACCAAAAATATATTTTTTTTAAACAAAAAACGACAAAACACACACACACACACACACATACGCATTATTTTGAACATTACATCTTTATATAAAACAACATCCCACCTAAATGAACAGCATCTGTGTTGGAGCGTTTTTTTAACTCCTCACTTCAAAGGCACTTGTTTACTCTCCTGCCTCCCGACATTGTCTCTGGTAATTGAACGGACGTGTTGAAATTGATGGTTTAATTATACAGGGCTTGTTATGCAGAGGAGACGACGGGGGTGAGCTGATATGCCCAATAAATACATTGCATATTGTTTTCTTGAACCTCGGACTGTTTGTGTGCGTGTGTTTGAATGTGTGTGTGTGTCTGTGTGTGTTTGCATGTGTGTGTGTGTTCACATGCACGCCTATACGTGCGTGAACACGTATTTTGCCCCTCCCCTAACAAGCTAGTAACATGCTCAGTGCGTGTGTGGGTGAGAATGAAAATAAAAAAGTGAGATGAATTGCGATCGATCCCTGCTGGTCGACTCTATTGATCACACAGCACATTCAACCCAGCTGTACTCCACCCAGTGCATTCATTCAACACCCTCTGAAAACAGCCACTCGTTTTTACATCCCCCTCTTTACAATCAGACAGGAGAACCAACAATCATGTTGCTAAATATATATGTGGGTGTGTAGGATAGTGTACAAGAATACATGGTGCAGAAAGTGTGTGTGTGTGTGTGTGTGTGTGTGTGTGTGTGTGTGTGTAGATACAAGAGGTATGGTGCTTCTGTTTTATTTTTAGAGCCAGGTCTATTAATGCGCACACACACACCATACCTCTTGTATCTACACACACATGCTGTACATGTACATCTCACACCTCCCCTCCCTCTCATTCAATATGTCTAAACCTACACACAGAACAGTGCTACCTGTCTGCCAGGCAGTAGTTTTCCTCTCTATGCCCTCTAGATGTGTCATGTAAGAGCTGTTACCACACAACACTGCAGTGTTCAGTGTGTGTGTGTGTTTCCCATCATAATCTCACATTGGAATCTCACAAATAATAACGGTGTTTTGTGCCGTCACTAAGCTGTGGTACTACTGTATGAACACAGAAGGGAATAAGGGAATAGAGCAATCTGGAAGGAATTCTGTTGACATGACTTCATCGTCTCACTCTTCACCCCTTGGCTAACACTTAAGCTGACAAAAAATATTCAAGGTTATGAGGCCACATTACGGCAACTGTAACTATGCCTCGCGAGTTGTGTATACATCAGCTTTCAACCCTCAACCTTGTGGGGACACACAATTGATACCCATTCAAAATCCTATTTTCATTAACCCCTAACCTTAACCTTAAACCTAACCTTTAACCCCTCAGCCTAATTCGAACAACTGCTCTCTGCACCTCTCTGATTCAGAGGGGTTGGATTAAATGCAGAAGACACATTTCGGTTGAATGCTTTCATTTGTACAACTGACTAGGTATCACCTTTCCCTAACCCCAACACTTAATTCTAACCCAACCCTAAATCCCTTAGAAATAGCCTTTTTCCTTGTGGGGACTGGCAAATTGTCCCCAGTTGGTCAAATGTTGGTTTGTTTACTGTTCTTCTGGTCCCCACAAGTATTGTTAAACATGTCTACACACACACACACACGCGTGCGCTCCGGCTCTGTCTACAGGAATAGTGTGTGCGGCCACCGCTCCACTCTGCTCCGGCTGGCAGTTTTCTCAAATGAGTGGAGATGAATCGGTACGGTGAGGTGGAATGGCGCAGCAGTTATTTAAGGCTCTGAAGGTGCTTGGCCATATGCTCTATTCTTCTACTCGGGAGGGGCTGACGTCCGGTGGTTGGACCAGTGTGGAGGACAAGAGAGAGAAAAGCAGGGGAGGATGGAAATGAGGACGTGGAGGTGGAAAGAGGTGTGAGTGGCAGTGGAGGGGAATTATTTCTGGAGAACCTATATCACGCACATCTCCCGACTCGATATTAGGACTTAGGAAGACGATGAAAGGGAAACAAATAACGTATTACAGAAATGGATAATTATCTTATCTTTTGATTTCCCTGTATTTTACAAATACTTTTTACCTTGTTAGGTAAGATGGTCCCTCCAGTGGTGCTAAACTCCAGACACTTACAGTAGATATCAATTCGTTCTTTCTAGAGGTCGACCGATTATGATTTTTCAACGCCGATGCCGATTATTGGAGGACCCAAAAACCCGATACCGATTAATCTGCAATTTTTCTTATTTTTTACAATTTGCAATAATGACAATTACAGCAATACTGAATGAACACTTATTTTAACTTAATATAATATCATATAACATCAATTATATAATATAACATCAATAAAATCAATTTAGCCTCAAATAAATAATGAAACATGTTCAATTTGGTTTAAATAATGCAAAAACAAAGTGTTGGAGAAGAAAGTAAAAGTGCAATATTTGCCATGTAAGAAAGCTAACGTTTAAGTTCCTTGCTCAGAACATGAGAACATATGAAAGCTGGTGGTTCCTTTTAACATGAGTCTTCAATATTCCCAGGTAAGAAGTTTTAGGTTGTAGTTATTATAAGAATTGTAGGACTATTTCCCTCTATACCATTTGTATTTCATTAACCTTTGACTATTGGATGTTCTTATAGGCACTTTAGTATTGCCAGTGTAACAGTATAGCTTCCGTCCCTCTCCTCGTTCTTCGCCGGGCTCGAACCAGGAATACAATGACAACAGCCACCCTCGAAGCAGCGTTACCCATGCAGAGCAAGGGGAACAACAACTCCAAGTCTCAGAGCAAGTGACGTTTGAAACGCTATTAGCGCGCACCCCGCTAACTAGCTAGCCATTTCGCATCGGTTACACCAGCCTCATCTCGGGAGATGATAGACTTGAAGTCATAAACAGCGCAATGCTTGACGCACAACTAAGAGCTGCTGGCAAAACGCACGAAAGTGCTGTTTGAATGAATGCTTACGAGCCTGCTTCTGCCTACCACTGCTCAGTCAGATACTTGTATGCTTAGTCAGATTATATGCAACGCAGGACACGATAGATAAACTAGTAATATCATCAACTATGTGTAGTTAACTAGTGATTATGATTGATTGTTTTTCATAAGATAAGTTTAATGCTAGCTAGCAACTTACCTTGGCTTACTGCATTCACGTAACAGGCAGTCAGTCTCCTTGTGGGGTGCAACGAGAGGCAGGTGGTTATAGCGTTGGACTCGTTAACTATAAGGTTGCAAGATTGGATCCCCCGAGCTGACAAGGTGAAAATCAGTCGTTCTGCCCCTGTACGAGGCAGTTAACCCACTGTTCCTAGGCCGTCATTGAAAATAAGAATGTGTTCTTAACTGACTTGCCTAGTTAAATAAAGATTTAGTAAAGGTGTAAAAAAAAAAAAAAAAAAAAAAAAATCGGCCTAATCGGTGTCCAAAATCGATTGTAATGAAAACTTGAAATCAACCCTAATTAATTGGGATTAATCGGTCGACCTCTAGTTCTTTCTTACACATCTACATGTAGCCTACTCTATACGGTCCTGTATGCAACCAACTGTATCATGGAGGGTGGGGAGTGGAAGGTGCCAGGCCCAGAGTGGATGGTGCCAGGCCCAAATGCTGGCCCACTGTTGTGCCTACAATCTTAGAAAAAAAAAGTGCTATCCTAGAACCTAAAACGGTTATTCGGCCGTCCCCATAGGAGAACCCTTTGAAGAAGGTTTCCAGGAAGAACCCTTTTGGTTCCATGTAGAACCCTAGAACCCTATCACTGTCAAACGCTCCCAAAAAACTTCAGCGAGTAGGCCTTTCTAATCGACCTGGCCCGGGTATCCTGGGAGGATATTGACCTCATTCCGTCAGTAGAAGATGACTGGTCGTTATTTAAAAGCGATTTCCTCACAATCTTAAATAAGCATGCCCCATTCAAAAAATGTAGAACCAGGAACAGATATAGCCCGTGGTTCACTCCAGATCTGACTGCCCTTGACCAGCACAAAAACATCCTGTGGCGAACGGCATTAGCATCGAATAGCCCCCGCGATTTGCAACTTTTTAGGGAAGTTAGGAACCAATATACACAGGCAGTTAGGAAAGCTAAGGCTAGCTTTTTCAAACAGAATGTTCATTCTGCAGCACAAACTCCAAACAGTTCTGGGACACTGTAAAGTCCATGGAGAATAAGAGCACCTCCTCCCAGCTACCCACTGCACTGAGGATCGGAAACGCTGTCACCACCGATAAATCCACAATAATTGAGAATTTCAAAAAGCATTTTTCTACAGCTGTCCGTGCTTTCCACCTGGCCACCCCTACCCTGGTCAACAGCCCTGCACCCCCCACAGCAACTTGCCCAAGCCTCCCCCATTTCTCCTTCACCCAAATCCAGATAGGTGATGCTCTGAAAGATCTGCAAAATCTGGACTCCTACAAATCAGCAGGGCTAGACAATCTGGACCCTCTCTTTCTAAAATGATCAGCCGAAATAGTTGCAACCCCTATTACTAGCCTGTTCAACCTCACTTTTGTATCATCTGAGATCCCCAAAGATTGGAAAGCTGCCGCGGTCATCCCCCTCTTCAAAGGGGGAGTCACTCTAGACCCAAACTGCTACAGACCTATATCTATCCTACCCTGCCTTTCTAAGGTCTTTGAAAGCCAAGTTAACAAACAGATCACCGACCATTTCGAATCCCACCGTACCTTCTCCGCTATGCAATCTGGTTTCCGAGCTGGTCATGGGTGCACCTCAGCCACGCTCAAGGTCCTAAATGATATCATAACCAACATTGATAAAAGACAGTACTGTGCAGCTGTATTCATCAACCTGGCCAAGGCTTTCGACTCTGTCAATCACCATATTCTTATCGGCAGACTCAACAGCCTTGGTTTCTCAAATGACTGCCTCGCCTGGTTCACCAACTATTTCTCAGATAGAGTTCAGTGTGTCAAATCGGAGGGCCTGTTGTTCGGACCTCTGTCAGTCTCTATGGGGGTGCCACAGGGATAAATTCTCGGTCCGACTCTTTTCTCTGTATACATCAACGATGTCGCTCTTGCTGTTGGTGATTCTCTGATTCTCTGATGCAGACGACACCATTCTGTATACTTCTGGCCCTTCTTTGGACACCAGATGAGCTTCAATGCCATTATTTTGCCACTATGGCCTATTTATTGCCTTACCTCCCTTATCTTACCTCATTTGCACACACTGTATATAGACTTTAATATATATTGTGTTATTGACTGTATGTTTGTTTATTCCATCTGTGTTGTTGTTTGTGTCACACTGCCTTGCTTTTTCTTGGCGAAGTCGCAGTTGTAAATGAGAACTTGTTCTGAACTAGCCTACCTGGTTAAATAAAGGTGAAATTAAAATATTGGGTTCCATATAGAACCCTTTCCCCAGAAAATTCTAAACGGAGCCCAAAATAGTTCTACCTTGAACCAAAAATGGGGACAGCCACAGAACCCATTTGGAACCCTTTTTTCGAAGTGTGTACCGTCAGGGGAGGGAGAGGAGGGCCTCGGTGTGCAGACCGACATGCAGGCAGCCCACTGCTCTCTCACGTTAGCCGCTCCAGAGGAATCCACAACCCAGCATGCTCTCTGTCTGCTCTCCCTCTCTCTGACACGGTGGGCCCGGCAGCAGACATTACCATAATTGGGTTTTCTACATGACGGGACAGAATAAGTAATAATGTCATTTTATTTACAACCCCCTCCCCTCTTGCCCTGGTCCGAGGAGCTATCACCCCCCCCACCCGTCCTCCTCATCCCCTTCACATACACTCATCCTACCCACCTCCCCCTCTTCTCTATCTCATCCCTCTCTCTCTCTGGCTGGCGCGAGTCGTTCTCGTCGGGCTGCCACGGCGCGTAGGTCAAGCGATGGCTTTTTGATCAGCTCCTGTCCAAAGCCATCAGGGCTGAGAGGACTGTAATGGAGGAGCAGGGTGACAAACAGAATGTAGGGGAAGGAATAAGACTGCCAGTTTCCCATTAGAGCGTGGGATAAATGGCCCCTGGCCCCAACCTCCCTCCCAGCTCCCCATACCCCCACTAGCCCACTCCAACACCAGCCTAAATCACATGAGTGAAGGGGGCCGGGATTGGACATTAGTGGCGCAAATGACTGCGGTGATTGCACCCCTCTTCCCAAAATCACATCAGATAAATAGAGAGATGTGTGTAAGGAAATAGGAGGGGTGTTGGATGGGAAATGGGGGAGTAACTGACTGGTCTCATCCCCCGTTCTCTCCCTCCCTCTCTCTCCCTCTCTCGTTTCATCACCTTTCTGCTTTTCTTATCTGTTTTGTTTGGGTTTGACTGCGGCCATGGCCAAATGGCGAGGCACCGCCAGCCTGACAGAGAGATTTATTGATTTAACAACTAGCAGAATTCGGAAAGACAACAAAAACACAAAATGGAAGGGCCAGACCGAGATGCCAAAGTTTGAGAAGAAGTGATATGACGCCGAGCTACTCTCTGCTAAAACGCTGATGTGCATGTGATTACATTTCATTTGTTATCATTCCCCAAGTCAAATGAAACAGACTAGTGTGTGTGTGTGTGTCACCTCCAGTCCTAACATTGTGTTGAGACAGTACAGAGTGAAAAGGAACACAGTCATCCTCATTAATCATAACACCGTCTAAACCCGTGTCTCTGTCTCTCTGTCTGTCGGTCTCCTCTCCTACAAGACTACACACATCTGGAAACCCCCTGACGTGAGACGAAGCTAGGGTTTACTTTGTTTGGTAACAGTCAAGGCTTCCCTGTTACATGTCCACAGACGTGCAGTCGGCCTGTTACTGATAGTGTAGCTTGATGCACATAATATAGATGGACTGTCCACTAACCACTTTTTTCAGAACAATGCAGATCTTGATGATGTTTATTATGTGTGTGCGGTGCCCGAGAAATGGCGTGACGTTTAGTGTGTGTGTGTGCATTGCGGTGACATGGCGTGGCTCGATCCGGGCCGTTTGTGACCGCACAGGCCTCGGACACATCCTGGCCGCACCACCACCTGTCCCCTTGATGTCGAGGCGTCCCGGAGCAGAAGTGACAGGCGCCTTTACGCCCGTGCAGATGGCCCCGCTCACAGCCATCACCCGCTCGGCAAGCTAAACCACCAGGGACGGCACGCCAAACCCCTCCCCTCGCTCCCGTCTCCCCTCATAAGTGCGTCTAGGTCTAGGACACATTGAGGAGGCGCGGATTCGGTCACCAGTCGGATTTTGAGTCGTGTTCGATCGGGTTTCATGAATGGCTGAACTGATAAAGCTGTCCTATTTCTGTTTATTTTATTTGGGGGGGGACATTGTCATCTGCTTGCAATTTAATCACAGTGTCAAAATTATATAGATTTTATGTTTCACAATTCTCTACCTAGGCTTAATTTTTTGATGTGTTTCATCATAAGATCCCATATTCATGGTTTCTGAAGCCTTCCACTTTCCAACCTGTGATTTTTACAGATGTTTTAGGTCGTTCTTTTGTCTGCAGGGTCTCTTTGTTGTTTCCATGACAACATGAGGGGATAAGCATTGATTGACAGCTATCGTCAAAGGGTTACCTTCACGTCCTGTCGTTCCCCATTCCCTGCCCCCTCCCCTCCCTGTCTGTATTTTGTCATTCACTCAGACATTTTTCTCCCCGTTCCGTTCACCCTTTCATTCCGTAGATTTGTGGGGCTGCCAAAATGCCGTTTTTGGCACCGATGATGTGGACAGTTATTCACATGGGTAATTCACATGAGTTCACTGGAACTGATCAGAGGCTAGTGACGACTGAATAGCCATTTTACTGTATGATTTCATAGTCCTCTTTCTTTTCAAGCACAGGTTGGCCGTTGGTGAGGGGAAGGCTGGCATAATAACGGGGACATGTTTTACAGTTAGAGCTTGTACAGTATACAGCTAATGCTAATCTGCTGTGTTAGGGATTTTCAGAGTTTTAGGGAACTGTCTCAGCTTCTGTCTGTCAGTGGGATTGAAACACAGCCAGGTTCTCCTGTGCTGCGCTCGTTTCTCTCCAAATCCTGTCAGGAATCAAGAGAATGAGGAGAATGCAGTATGTGGCTCATTTGGAGAGAAGGGCCTATCAGTCATAGACAGAAAATACAAACCTATAGACAACGTTAGGGCCTTTATGTTCGAAAGCTACCGTGTTAAAATCTACACGTATGAGAACATGCGAATGGCACACACACCAATGCAGGCACACACACACACACACAAACGTGCGCACGTACACACACACACACTCACACACACACACTTCCATATGCAGCTGCTCTCCTTTTTTCCCTCCCATCTCCTCTCAGGCAGCAGTAAATGGTGCCAGTGTACATATATCAGGTATTATGTCCACTTAGATTATGATATGACAGGTTAGCGTGCTGTTTGAAGCTGACAGCACATCTGTTTCATCAGGAGAGACTGATGCTGGCATCTGGGACACACATCTCACCACGGAGGAAGGAGATAAAGGAAGAACTGAGGGGGCCGTCTTTCCTGTCTCCCTCCCTTGCTCCGTCTCTTGCTCTCTCTCTCTCCACCTCTTTTTACTCTGTTCCCCCCCTCTCCCTGACTTTCTACTTGCTCGCAGACACCCTCACAATATTTTCCCTTATTCTCTCTCTCTCTCTCTCTCTCTCTCTCGTACCTGTTATGTTGTAGTTTCATCCCCTGTGTTTTTTTGATGATAAGTTGTTTACACGCTGTATGTGTCAGGGAAAATAATACAGAACGCCATGTATAGTATGACCCATACCCACGTCTACCTCTCAAACATAACAGAGACAGTCAAGGAGTGTCACTCCCCTATTTGACATTGTAGAGACGACTTGACAGTGCTGTCTGGTATTTAATATCATTGTATTTGTTAACTCAGTGAGAGTGGCCTGAAGGAGATGCAGCAACATCCCAGAATGAGTGTTTTGTTTCCCTCCCTCCTGATTGGTTGCGTAAGCTCACCATGTGAATGACTAAATAAAGTGAAGTTCACTGTGTGTGTGTGTGGTGTGTACAGTGCTGCAAAAAAGTATTTAGTCAGCCACCAATTGTGCAAGTTCTCCCACTTAAAAAGATGCGAGAGGCCTGTAATTTTCATCATAGGTACACTTCAACGATGACAGACAAAATGAGAAAAAAAATCCAGAAAATCACATCGTAGGATTTTTTATGAATTTATTTGCAAATTATGGTGGAAAATAAGTATTTGGTCAATAACAAAAGTTTCTCAATACTTTGTTATATACCCCTTGTTGGCAATGACAGAGGTCAAACGTTTTCTGTAAGTCTTCACAAGGTTTTCACACACTGTTGCTGGTATTTTGGCCCATTCCTCCATGCAGATCTCCTCTAGAGCAGTGATGTTTTGGGGCTGTTGCTGGGCAACACAGACTTTCAACTCTCTCCAAAGAATTTCTATGGGGTTGAGATCTGGAGACTGGCTAGGCCACTCCAGGACCTTGAAATGCTTCTTACGAAGCCACTCCTTCGTTGCCCGGGCGGTGTGTTTGGGATCATTGTCATGCTGAAAGACCCAGCCACGTTTTATCTTCAATGCCCTTGCTGATGGAAGGGGGTTTTCACTCAAAATCTCACGATACATGGCCCCATTCATTCTTTCCTTTACACGGATCAGTCGTCCTGGTCCCTTTGCAGAAAAACAGCCCCAATGCATGATGTTTCCCCACCCCCATGCTTCTCAGTAGGAATGGTCTTCTTTGGATGCAACTCAGCATTCTTTGTCCTCCAAACACGATGCTGCTTACCTATTGCAGATTCAGTCTTCCCAGCCTGGTGTAGGTCTACAATTGTGTTTCTGGTGTCCTTTGACAGCTCTTTGGTCTTGGCCATAGTGGAGTTTGGAGTGTGACTGTTTGAGGTTGTGGACAGGTGTCTTTTATACTGATAACAAGTTCAAACAGGTGCCATTAATACAGGTAACGAGTGGAGGACAGAGGAGCCTCTTAAAGAAGAAGTTACAGGTCTGTGAGAGCCAGAAATCTTGCTTGTTTGTAGGTGACCAAATACTTATTTTCCACCATAATTTGCAAATAGATTCCTTAAAAATCCTACAATGTGATTTTCTGGATTTTTTTTCTTCTCATTTTGTCTGTCATAGTTGAAGTGTACCTGTGATGAAAATTACAGGACTCTCTCATCTTTTTAAGTGGGAGAACTTGCACAATTGGTGGCTAACTAAATATTTTTTGCCCCACTGTATGTGCGTGTGTGGTGTGTGTATGATTGGGTGTAGAGATAAGGCATGAATGAGGGAGAAGGAAAGGAGGAGAGTCAAGTAGCTGGCTGACAAGGCTACACACTTAGCGATATCTTAGGGAACAGGAGGCATGAGCAATGAAATAGGGAGTAAAGAAAGAAAATGTCAACACTTTAGTGTCTTTCTCTATAAACTAGATTTCTTCACCACAGACACTCAGACATACGCACACACACACACACACACACACACACACACACAGATAAAAGCCCATATTTCCTGCAACAGATTATTCATCACTAGGTTTTGTCAGTGGTCGTGTTAGTGCATTGTAAATCTTTTATTTCACTTTGTTGACCTCCTTTTTCCCTTTTCTCTATCGCTCTCTCTTCCAGCTTACTCGCCAGAGGATGAGTTTAAGGCAGGAGCAGTTGATGAGGAACACCTGCAGGATGACGGGCTGTCACTGAACGGGGAGGACACTGCGTACCTTTGCAACGAGGGAGAAGATGGAGGCCAGCCGCCCAGCTACCGGGCCTCTCCACTCAGCAACGGCACCAACCCAGACGCTGGTTACGGCTCCCCGCTCAGCGATGCCAGCGACCGGCTCACGGACTTCAAGAGCACCTCCTCCAGGGATGGCCATGAGAGAGAGGAAGCCCCCCTCCCCTCTGGACTGAACAATGGCCTTTCCCTGAGGGATAGCCTGGCTCAGATGAAAGCTGTCTATGCAAACCTGATCTCAGATGCTTCCTGGTCCAGCATTGCCATGGACATCATGAAAGCCACACCGGCTACTGCTGGGGCCATCCCCACTGCCACCAGCCCCACCGCTACTACCACACACAACAACAACCACAGTGAGAACAGCAATGCTAGCAGCCACCACCACAATGGGAGAAGAAGTACCGCCACCGCCTACCATCACAGAAGCAGTGGCAGCTCTAACGGCACTGCGGTTAACTCCATCAGTAGCAACAGTGGCACCAGCAGTGGTGGTGGTGGTGCTAGTAACGGTGGGGCTGTGGCCTATGACTGGCACCAGGCAGCCTTGGCTAAGACCCTCCAGCATACCCCTTACCAACTGCTGCCTGAGCCCAGCCTGTTCAGCACGGTGCAGCTCTACCGCCAGAACAACAAGCTCTACGGCTCAGTCTTCACCGGCGCCAGCAAGTTCCGCTGCAAAGACTGCAGCGGCGCCTACGACACGCTGGTGGGGCTCACGGTCCACATGAACGAGTCGGGCCACTACCGTGACGACAACAAGGACAAGGAGGAAGAGCGGGGCAAGCGCTGGTCCAAGCCCCGCAAGCGCTCCCTGATGGAGATGGAGGGCAAAGAGGACGCTCAGAAGGTGCTCAAGTGCATGTACTGCGGCCACTCCTTCGAGTCTCTACAGGACCTGAGCGTCCACATGATCAAGACCAAGCATTATCAGAAAGTGCCTCTCAAAGAACCGGTGCCAGCCATGGCCACTAAACTGATGCCCTCTGCCAAAAAAAGAGCCCTCCAGGACGCCCTGGTATCCCCATGCTCCCCAGACTCTGTACATGGTAGCGGTGGCCACATGCCCCAAGGGGACATTGGGAAAGACCCCAAGTCCACGACAAACCCCTATGTCACACCCAACAACCGCTACGGCTATCAGAACGGTGCCAGCTACACTTGGCAGTTCGAGGCTCGCAAGGCACAGATCCTGAAGTGCATGGAGTGCGGGAGCTCCCACGATACACTGCAGCAGCTGACTGCCCACATGATGGTCACGGGTCACTTCCTCAAGGTCACCAACTCTGCCTCAAAAAAGGGCAAGCAGCTAGTGTTTGACCCAGTGGTGGAGGAGAAGATCCAATCCATCCCTCTGCCACCCACCACCAACAGGCTTCCCGTCCCCAGTGTCAAATCTCAGCCTGTCTCCCCTGCACTCTCCTGCGGCTCTGACGAAAAGAGAGAACCGGAAGACGAGAGGATGGAGGCGAGCGAACCAGTGGAGAAAAAGATCAAAGAGGAGATGGAAGAGCCAGGTGAGAAGATTGAGGTGAACTCTGGGTCGTATAAGTATCTGACAGAGGAGGACCTGGAGGAGGCTCCTAAAGGAGGTTTGGACATCCTCAAGTCCCTGGAGAACACTGTGTCCAGTGCCATCAGCAAGGCCCAGACGGGCACGCCTCAGTGGGGTGGTGGCTACCCCAGCATCCACGCTGCTTACCAGCTCCAGGGCCACATGAAGCATGCAGCACTGCACTCCTCGGTCCAGAGTGTGCAGATCCAGCCTGTGTTCAACAGCGGGCTCCGCGGGCTAGTGACCCAGGACTCCAGCTCAGTGATCCACTCCCCCAGGAGCCCTGCATCTCCGCCCTCTCGCAGGAGCAATGTTACTGCCATGGAAGAGCTGGTGGAGAAGGTCACAAGGAAAGCTGTTGCTGCTGCTGTGAAGAAAGAGGAGAAGATGGTCAGCTTGGACCGCCCCAGTCATCCATCCTCCCTCAAGTCGCCGTCTCCTGTACTGAAAGAGCAGATGGACCACCACTCAGCACCCAATGACTTCACCATCGGGAAGCCCCTCGTGAGGAACAGCAGCCCTGGAAATGTAGAGTCAGAGCTGGTCTGCAAAAAGGAGCCCAAAGAGAGCCTGGTAGACAACCACCACAGCCATTCAAAGAAGAACGGCCCAGAGACTCGCCAGTTACCCATCACCAACGGCACCAACAGCTTGGGCATCATCACCGATCACTCACCAGAGAGGCCTTTCATCAACCCCCTCAGCGCACTTCAGTCAATCATGAACAACCACCTGGGCAAGGCCTCCAAGCCCGTCAGCCCCGCGGGCGACCCGCTAGCCATGCTCTACAAGATCAGCAACAGTGTGATGGAGAAACCGGCCTTCAACCAGACTCAAGCCAAGCAACCCGAGCCCATCAACTGCTACTATCAATACGAGAGCAACGACCAGCCTATGGACCTGAGGAAGTCTAAAAACAGCAACAACAACAGCAACAGCAGCACTGTCAGCAACAGCAACAGCAGCATAAATGGTAACAAACCCATAATGTCAAGCCTGTCTCTGTCTGACATTTCTTCTCCTCTGAGAGAGAATGCTTTGATGGACATCTCAGACATGGTGAAGAACCTTACAGGCAGGCTGACACCCAAGTCCTCCGCCCCGTCATCCATCTCCGAGAAGTCGGACGCAGACGGCAGTGCGTTCGAGGATGCTCTGGATGACCTCTCCCCGGTCCAGAAGAGGAAAGGGCGGCAGTCCAACTGGAACCCCCAGCACCTCCTCATCCTCCAGGCTCAGTTCTGCTCTAGCCTGCGGGAGACACCGGAGGGCCGCTACGCCATGACGGACCTCGGCCCCCAAGAGCGGGTTCACATCTGTAAGTTCACAGGCCTCTCCATGACCACCATCTCTCACTGGCTGGCCAACGTCAAGTACCAGCTCCGGCGGACTGGCGGGACCAAGTTCCTGAAGAACATGGACTCCTGCCAGCCTGTGTTCCTCTGCGGTGACTGTGCCTCGCAGTTCAGGACTGCGTCCGCCTACATCGGCCACCTGGAGTCTCACCTGGGCTTCAGCTTGAAGGACCTGTCCAAGCTGTCCAATGAGCACCTACGGGAGCAGCAGGCTGCCTCCAAAGTGATCACAGACAAAATGACTTTTGGCAGCACCCTGGCATCCCTGACCTCACCAGACGACGACACTGGCTCAGTTTACCAGTGCAGGCTTTGCAATCGGACATTCGTCAGCAAGCACGCGGTCAAACTGCACCTCAGCAAGACCCATGGCAAGTCACCAGAAGATCACCTGGTGTTCGTCACTGCTCTTGAGAAACTGGAGAAGTAGTAGAGGGGTCTGGAGCTGAGGGAAGAGACAGATAAACAGACAGAAAGACGGCTGTGTAACTGACCAGAATTTCATTGCACTAAGATAACATTGTTCACAGTTACTGCACTGGGCCAAACTGAGCTGCCAGAATCAGTCTTATTTTTTTGTTGTGATACTGCCTGACTGGACCATGTCTTATTAGATTTTTTTTGCCAAGCTTTTTTAACACTTATTTTGTAATGTATTTATATGCTATTTGTCTGATCTGTGCATGTATTTTAGTGAACCAAGGTTAAACACACGTTTTTTTTGTATCTTTTCATGACAAAAAAAACAACTACTGTTTCAATGGTGACTAAAGTGGTGAAAACGAATTAAGGGGAAAAGACAACTGTACAATACTCGATATGAAGAAGGTGAAAAATCATTGTACACACCAAAAGAATGGAAGAACCCCTTCAAAAGCTGAAGTAGCACCTTATAGACATTTAAGATTTTATTTGTAAAGAGAACATGTTTTAAGATATTCTGCATTTGTCAAAATATGTTTTAATTTGAAAGATAAATTATTTTCTTCTCTCGGTTCTTGTCACTCTGCAACATCTTTGATAATGAATGGCCTGCTCAGAAATCTGTCAGTGTATGACAAAACTAAACAGATAATGTAAACATTCAGAGTAATTGAAGTGCTGCTTCCGGTTACATATCAGTCACTGAAAATGAATGGCCGTACAGTATGCAAGTTTGCTAAAAAAAACAACAGTTTTATGTGAAGTATCACTTACAGTAATTTTCCAATTGTATGGTTTGTTACCAACTCCTCTTTTTAAAATTTTGCCGCTTTGAATTCAACCATAAAAAGAGCAGTCCTTTACATGTAAATGACTCGCAGTGAAATGTCATACTCCATAAGACATATCTTGCCATTTGCAATAGCTCAACATTCTTTGTTCTTAAAGGTGTGTGCATTCTTTAACTTTTATATCATCATTTTATATAAAAAAAAAATAATAAAAAATGTTTTAAAAAATGGTGTATATAGATATATACTGTAGATCCACAAAAATGTCATTTTTTAAGAAATAAGAATTTAGCTTCTTTGGCTTGGTTTACAGAAATGATTTGAATTATACTTGCATCCAGTTTGATGCATGATGTGGTGTGAAAAAGAATTAAGCGATGCACAATGACTATACATTTCAATGTTTTATCAATGATATTGTAAAAAAAAAATATTTCTAGCACCGATTAGTTTGTTTCATTTTTGTTTTTTCTCAATTGTAAAATAAATCTCAAAGCAATTCTTGTTAACAGTCATGCATTTGTGATTGTGTGTTAATTTTGCATGGAAGTACATACAGTTGAAGTCAGAAGTTTACGTACCCTTAGGTTGGCGTCATTAAAACTTGTTTTTCAACCACTCCACAAATGTATTGTTAACAAACTATAGTTTTGGCAAGTCGGTTAGGACATCTACTTTGTGCATGACACAAGTAATTTTTCCAACAATTGTTTACAGACAGATTATTTCACTTATAATTCACTGTATCACAATTCCAGTGGGCCAGAAGTTTACATACACTAAGTTGACTGCCTTTAAAAACAGCTTGGAAAATTCCAGAAAATTATGTCATGGCTTTAGAAGCTTCTGATTTTGAGCTTTTGAGTCAATTGGAGGTGCACATGTGGATGTATTTCAAGGCCTACCTTCAAACTCACTGCCTCTTTGCTTGACATCATGGGAAAATAAAAAATAAATCAGTCAAGACCTCAGAAAACAAATTGTAGACTTCCACAAGTCTGGTTCATCCTTGCGGACAATTTCCAAACGCATGAAGGTACCACGTTCATCTGTACAAACAATAGTACGCAAGTATAAACACCGTCCTACCGCCCAGGAAGGAGACGCGTTCTGTCTCCTAGAGATTAATGTACTTTGGTGCGAAAAGTGCAAATCAATCCCAGAACAACAGCAAAGGACCTTGTGAAGATACTGGAGGAACCAGGTACAAAAGTATCTATATCCACAGTAAAACGAGTCCTATATCAACATAACCGAAAGGCCGCTCAGCAAGGAAGAAGCCACTGCTTCAAAACCGCCATAAAAAGCCAGACTACGGTTTGCAACTGCACATGGGGACAAAGATCGTACTTTTTGAAGACATGTCCTCTAGTCTGACGAAACAAAAATAGAACTGTTTGGCCATAATGACCATTGTTATGTTTGGAGGAAAAAGGGGGAGGCTTGCAAGCCTAAGAACACCTTCCCAACTGTGAAGCACGGGGGTGGCAGCATCATGTTGTGGGGGTGCTTTGCTGCAGGAGGCACTGATGCACTTCACAAAATAGATGGCGCCATGAGGATGGAAAATTATGTGGATATATTGAAGCAACGTCTCAAGACGTCAGTCAGGAAGTTAAAGCTTGGTCGCAAATGGGTCTTCCAAATGGACAATGACCTCAAGCATACAGTGGGGAGAACGAGTATTTGATAACCTGCAAAATCGGCAGTGTTTCCTACTTACAAAGCATGTAGAGGTCTGTAATTTTTTATCATATGTACCCTTCAACTGTGAGAGACGGAATCTAAAACAAAAATCCAGAAAATCACATTGTATGATTTTTAAGAATTAATTAGCATTTTATTGCATGACATAAGTATTTGATCACCTACCAACCAGTAAGAATTCCGGCTCTCACAGACCTGTTAGTTTTTCTTTAAGAAGCCCCCCTGTTCTCCACTCATTACCTGTATTAACTGCACCTGTTTGAACACGTTACCTGTATAAAAGACACCTGTCCACACACTCAATCAAACAGACTCCAACCTCTCCACAATGGCCAAGACCAGAGAGCTGTGTAAGGACATCAGGGATAAAATTGTAGACCTGCACAAGGCTGGGATGGGCTACAGGACAATAGGCAAGCAGCTTGGTGAGAAGGCAACAACTGTTGGCGCAATTATTAGAAAATGGAAGAAGTTCAAGATGACGGTCAATCACCCTCGGTCTGGGGCGCCATGCAAGATCTCACCTCGTGGGGCATCAATGATCATGAGGAAGGTGAGGGATCAGCCCAGAACTACACGGCAGGACCTGGTCAATGACCTGAAGAGAGCTGGGACCACAGTCTCAAAGAAAACCATTAGTAACACACTACGCCGTCATGGATTAAAATCCTGCAGCGCACGCAAGGTCCCCCTGCTCAAGTCAGCGCATGTCCAGGCCCGTCTGAAGTTTGCCAATGACCATCTGGATGATCCAGAAGAGGAATGGGAGAAGGTCATGTGGTCTGATGAGACAAAAATAGAGCTTTTTAGTCTAAACTCCACTCGCTGTGTTTGGAGGAAGAAGAAGGATGAGTACAACCCCAAGAACACCATCCCAACCATGAAGCATGGAGGTGGAAACATAATTCGTTGGGGATGCTTTTCTGAAAAGGGGACAGGATGACTGCACCGTATTGAGGGGAGGATGGATGGGGCCATGTATCGTGAGATCTTGGCCAACAACCTCCTTCCCTAAGTAAGAGCATTGAAGATGGGTTGTGGCTGGGTCTTCCAGCATGACAACAACCCGAAACACACATCCATGGAAATTAAGGAGTGGCTCCGTAAGAAGCATCTCAAGGTCCTGGAGTGGCCTAGCCAGTCTCCAGACCTGAACCCAATAGAAAATCTTTGGAAGGAGCTGAAAGTCCGTATTGCCCAGCGACAGCCCCAAAACCTGAAGGATCTGGAGAAGGTCTGTATGGAGAAGTGGGCCAAAATCCCTGCTGCAGTGTGTGCAAACCTGGTCAAGAATTACAGGAAACGTATGATCTCAGTAATTGCAAACAAAGGTTTCTGTACCAAATATTAAATTCTGCTTTTCTGATGTATCAAATACTTACAGTGGGGCAAAAAATGTATTTAGTCAGCCACCAATTGTGCAAGTTCTCCCACTTAAACATATGAGAGAGGCCTGTAATTTTCATCATAGATACACTTCAACTATGATAACAAGTTGCTGACTAAATACTTTTTTGCCCCACTGTATGTCATGCAATAAAATGCTAATTAATTACTTAAAAATCATACAATGTGATTTTCTGGATTTTTGTTTTAGATTCCGTCTCTCACAGTTGAAGTGTACCTATGATAAGAATTACAGACCTCTACATGCTTTGTAAGTAGGAAAACCTGCAAAATCGGCAGGGTATCAAATACGTGTTCTCCCCACTGTACTTCCAAAGTTGTGGCAAAATGGCTTGAGGACAACAAAGTCAAGGTATTGGAGTGGCCATCACAAAGCCCTGACCTCAATCCCATTGAAAATTTGTTGACAAAACTGAAAAAGTGTGTGCGAGCAAGGAGGCCTACAAACTTGACTCAGTTACACCAGCTCTCTCAGGAGGAATGGGCCAAAACTCACCCAACTTATTGTGGGAAGCTTGTGGAAGGCTACCTGAAATGTTTGACCCAAGTTAAACAATTTAAAGGCAATGCTACCAAATACTAATTGAATGTATGTAAACTTCTGACCCACTGGGAATGTGATGAAAGAAATAAAAGCTGAAATAAATTATTCTCTCTACTATTATTCTTACATTTCACATTCTTCAAATAAAGTGGTGATCCTAACTGACCTAAAACAGTAACTTTTTTTACAAGGATTAAATGTCAGGAATTGTGAAACTGAGTTTAAATGTATTTTCCTAAGGTGTATGTAAACTTCCGACTTCAACTGTAGACACAGTGAAAAGACTGGGGCTAACTTTGATAATTCCCTGGTTACTATTTTATGATTAAGAAAATAAATAACACTCTTATAGTTGCTCAGATGAAATACTGTAACAAAATACTCGCCTTGCACAACATTCTGTGTTTACAAGGTTATATAAGGTGCAACATTATATTAGAACAAATGACATAAAATGATATATTACGTGTAGGGCACACACAAAAGAACATTAGCTTTCCTTCATCATTGATTCAAAAAAAGAATGTCTATAAAAAAACCTAGTGTCATACCGCAGACTAATGACTGAGAATCATCATATAATGATGATGATGATGAGGGTGACGATAAGATGTAAGGGTGTTTATTGTGCTGTGAGCCCCATGCTAGGCTTGTGACTGGCCTTTGGAGTTTTCTGCGCTGAAAGAATCAGTGTTGTCTTCATGATGGGAATGAATGTGCTTGTGCCTGTCTTCCTGGAAACGAGTCCGATGGGTGTCTGTTCCATTTGACACAGACTGCTGACTGTCGTCACTGAGCAACTCAATAAATAACACAATTAAGATGAATATTTTGGCCTGAGACAATACTATAATATGAGTTTCTCTTAATAATGTCACACAGCCAACTCTTACAAGAGTTAATGCATTAGATCAGGGACAGAAAGATGAATCCCACTGGGCACACACTGGTTGAATCAACATTGTTTCCATGTCATTTCAATGAAATGTGCCCAGTGGGAGGTGAGCTTTGTTTGACCTTTGCTGTAGTTTAACAGTCTCACATAAGATACGTTCCTCGAGCAGCTGTAGAGAAATGGCACCATCCAGAATCTGATCGCTCATCTCTCCCTCAGGTCTCAGATTTCAGACTGGGTACTAACTAGACTTTGTGTCAGCAAAGGAGCACAACAGTGTAATGACTTGCAGTCCTCATTCTCAAAACGTGTTGTATTGGCAGAGTGCGCTGTGCCTATCACTGTCACACACACACACACACACACATTAGTAAGTAGAGTCTTTGTGGGGAAAAATGACAGACCTTTTTTGATCCAGCTGCACCTTAGCATGTGCTACATGGATTCGGTGACAAAGGAAACACAGAGAGTGAAGATTAACCTGGAATGAGGAGGCAGTTTTCCTGGAAGGGTGTTAGGGAGTTGGGTTAAAAAAACAAACAGAGGAGATAAACAAGGAACACTTTGAGGAGATACTGTTCAATGCACACAATACATTTTTTAAAAAGGAAACAACCTTGTAGATTTGTTGGTTTAATACCCTACGGTTAAACCTGTAATTTTGCTCTGCTGTCAGATCGCTGTCTTTTGAGCAGATAGAGACTCTCTCCCTGCTTTGTTAGAGATCAGCACACTGTTTCCTGTGCGTATTCCTGTGCGTATTCTATGTAAATTACATGCGATAATCGCAACGCAGGACACAATGCTGGTTCCCGTGGTGCAAACGGAAACCGAGGGTAGATAAACACAGTCTGGGCAGATTTGCATAGCTTTTGTGTTTTGGGCGCGCAGAAACGTGCGCCTTGAGGATTCGTGGGGATTTCCTAGAGGTTTTGTATTAGTAAATGCCGACTTCCTCCCAGGGATCGGACCATTATGTACAGGAGCAGCAGACAGAGGTGGGTGTCGAGAAGGGCCACAGACAGAATAACTAAATATTACCTGGGCTTGTAACAGTATGTGGGGGTGAACATATCAACTTCTCTGCTGCTCTTACTGTAACAAAATATGAAAGAACAACAATCGCTACAAATAATAGAGAAATGTCCCCTAAATGGAAAGGTGTATGTAACATTAGCCACTCCTAAGCTCGATCAGATCTCAATCGTTCAAATGCTCGAGGAAGTGTGTGTGTTGCCATGTTTTCATTTCCTGTATGACTTTGCATCTGATCCCTCACAGGAGCATTAAATCCCCTTCAAGGTGTATTATAAAACTAAGCTCTGCCTCTGGGTTTGTATTCTGTACATTGCATGCACACACACACACACCTCAAGTACCTTTTAGGTCCATGTGTCTGGACTGTCTTACTTGTGAATATGTCGTGGTTACCGGCAGGCAGATAGATCAGAGTTACTCCCCCTTAAACAAAGACAAGCGGCAGCAGAGGATACCACCACCGGGCGCTTAAAGCCTTGAACTCTGTGCGCGCCAACGTACGCTTTAATACCCCCTCAAAATACCACACGCTCCCAGCAAAACAATGCCTGACAGTATCAGCACAACAAAACCAACGCAGACAAAGGGCAACTTTGTACCATAACTGAAACGAACACAGGGAGAATCTGTTTGTCTCCTGATATGAGTAGCTATTGTCAACGTTGGAGGTTATCGACGTGTGTTTGTGTTACGTGAAAGGTGGCTAAACAATGCTGTTTCCTTTTCTCATTCCATTGCCAAATTTCATGTTGACCTGATATTTGCTTCAGTTAGAATACAGCGCTCCACAGAAACAGTTTGCTCGAGATTAGGATATGAAATTTCACTCTCTAGTTAAGTTTCCAGGTTTTCTATGCTGCTGATCAGTCCGCTGTATCATTGATTCACCCTGAACACTCTCCCTGGTGTTTCATGGTGTTGTAACTCAATGGAGTCCATCATGTTGCAGTCACACTGCTTCCTTCAGCTGGATGTAATTGATATCTGCTGGTTGCCACTGAGGCGCCCTTGTAAAATGCCATATTAGTGTCAGAAATAGTGCAGTTGTTTTAGATGGCCGGCCAGGGGCCCTTTTTATCAAAGCAAGGTTATGTTGGCGTAGGAGGGAGATGTGACAAAGTTGTCTTGGCAGAATGATGGTGGCTGACACATGCGGCTATAACGGATGTTGTAGATAATCTTTGTCTGCCACATCTTTAGTTATGATCTCTTAGGCTGCCTGAATGAGGACTGCAGGTGTATACTGCCAAGCCCCTTCATCCATCACATGCCCAGACAAAATGCTGAAGATGAAATGCTTCTCCATCTTCGGGATGAGGGATGTGGTTTTATTGAACACCCTCCCCTCCTCTAAAATCTCTCCATACTGCCCAACTGCAGGTTACTTTCTCCAAAGAAGGGAGGTTGTTGTGTTGGTTTTTTTCTCAATCGAGGAAAAGCAATTTTTTTTTTATGTTGAAACGTACAGTGTATCTATAGCAGAACAGTAAATGATCAAATGCTCAAATACATCTGATCTATTTTCTTGCCTTAAACCACCTTTTGCAACACTTTGAACACACATGTCATCAGCGAATACAAAATTCACTGTTACGTGTTTGTTTCACAAAATATTTGCACATTGTTTCAAAGAGAAATGTGCACGATTGTGTTAACTTTTTCCGTCAATCAGTAAACACTACTGCACAAAATTCTAAATCACCCCATCAGTGTCATACAGTGGTGGTCTGTGCCGTTTATTAAGATAAGGGAGAACAACATGTTTTTAATGAGCATGAACTTATTTCTAGTACAGCATATTGAATGACTGACTTTCACATTCCATTCACCCAGCTCAATGTAACCCAGTTCAATGATTCTTCAAATTAGCCACCCTTTGCCTTGATGACAGCTTTTCACACTGGCATTCTCTCAACCAGCTTTGCCTGGAATGCTTTTCCAACAATCTTGAAGGAGTTCCCACATATGCTGAGCACTTGTTGCCTGCTTTTCCTTCACTCTGGGGTCCAACTTATCCCAAACCATCTCAATTTGGTTGAGGTCGGGTGATTGTGGAGGCCAGGTCATCTGATGCAGCACTCCATCACTCTTATTATTGGTCAAATAGCCCTTACACAGCCTGGAGGTGTGTTGGGTCATTCTGTAGAAGAACAGATAGGCCCACTAAGCGTAAACCAGATGGGATGGCGTATCTCCACAGAATGCTGTGGTAGCCATGCTGGTTAACTGTGCCTTGAATTCTAAATAAATCACAGATAGTGTCACTAGCAAAGCACCCCCACACCATCACACCTCCTCCTCCATGCTTCACGGTGGGAACCACAAATGCGGAGATCATCCGTTCATCTAATCTGTGTCTCACAAAGACATGGCAGTTGGAACCAAAAATCTCAAATTTGGACTCATCAGACCAAAGGACAGATTTCCACCGGTCTAATGTCCATTGCTCATGTTTCTTGGCCCAAGCAAGTCTCTTCTTCTTATTGGTATCCTTTAGTAGTGGTTTCTTTGCAGCAATTTGACCATGAATGTCTGATTCACGCTGTCTCATCTGAACAGTTGGTGTTGAGATGTGTCTGTTACTTGAACTCTGTGACGCATTTATTAGGGCTGCACTGAGGCTGGTAACTCTGATGAACTTATGCTCCTCAGCAGAGGTAACGCTGGATTTACCATTCCTGTGGGGGTCCTCGTAAGAGACAATTTCATCATAGCACTATATAGTTTTTGTGACTGCACTTGAAGAAACTTTCAAAGTTATGAAAATCTTCCGAATTGGCTGACCTTCATGTCTTAAAGTAAAAAATGACTGTGGTTTCTCTTTCCTTATTTGAGCTGTTTTTGCCATAATATGGACTTAGTCTTTTACCAAATAGGGCTATCTTCTGTATACCACCAGTACCTTGTCACAACACAACTGATTGGCTCAAATTGTAATGATGTATGCTGAGAGTCAGAAAGCTAGTTCAGGGAGTGAATACATTTAATAAATGAACAAAACAAGAAACGCAAACAGCACACCGACATGAAACAGAAACAATGACGACTGGGGAAGAAACCAAAGGGAGTGACATATAAAGGGCAGGTAATCAAGGAGGTGATGGAGTCCAGGTGACAGGTGTGTGCCATAAACAACCAGCCTGGTGACCTAGAGGCCGGAGAGAGCACACATGGCACAAATGCATTAAGAAGGAAAGAAATTAGACAAATACATTTTTAACAAGGCACACCTGTTAATTGAAATGCATTCCAGGTGGCTACCTCATAAAGCTAGTTGAGAGAATGCCAAGAGTGTGCAAAGCTAATGGTGGCTACTTTGAAGAATCTCAAATATAAAATATATTTAGATTTGTATAACACTTTTTTGGTTACTACATGATTCCATATGTGCTATTTCATAGTTTTGATGTTTTCACTATTATTCTACAATGTAGAAATAGTAAAAATAAAGGAAAACCCTTGAATGAGAAGGTGTGTCCAAACCTTTGACTGCTACAAAAGTATGTGTACACCCCTTTAAATTAGTGGATTCAGCTATTTCACCACACCCGTTGCTGACAAGTTTTGAAAATTGAGCACACTGCCAGGCAATCTCCATAGACAAACATTGAACGTAGAATGGCCTTACTGAAGAGCTCAGTGACTTTCAACATGGCACTGTCATAGGATGCCACCTTTCCAACAAGTAATTTGGTTACATTTCTGCCCTACTAGAGTTTCCCCGGTCATCTGTAAGTGCTGTTGAAGTAGAAAATCTCTGTTGAAGTAGAAAATCGTGGCTCCACCGCGAAGTGGTAGACCACAGAAGCTCACAGAATAAGACCGGCAAGTGCTGAAGAGTGTAGCATGTAAAAAACGTCTGTTCTCTGTTGCAACACTCACTACGGAGTTCCTAACTGCCTCTGGAAGCAACATCAGCACAAGAACTGTTCGTCGGGAGCTTCATGAAATGGGTTGCCATGGCCGAGCAGCCACACACAAGCCTAAGATCACCATGCGCAATGCCAAGTGTCGGCTGCAGGGGTGTAAAGCTCGCTGCCATTGGACTCTGGAGTAGTGGAAACGCGTTCTCTGGCGTGATGAATCATGCTTCACCATCTGGCAGTCCCACGGACGATTCTGGGTTTGACGGATGCCAGGGAAATGCTTTCTTGCCCTAATGCATAGTGCCAACTGTAAAGTTTGGTGGAGGAGGAATAATGGTCTGGGGCTGTTTTTCAGGGTTCGGTCTAGGCCCCTTAGTTCCAGTGAATAGAAATATTAACGGTACAGCATAGAATGACATTCTAGACAATTCTGTGCTTCCAACTTTGTGGCAACACTTTCTGGAAGGCCCTTTCCTGTTTCAGTATGACAATAACCCAGTGCACAAAGTGAGGTCGATACAGAAATGGTTTGTCGAGATCGGTGTGGAAGAACTTGACTGGCCGGCACAGAGCCCTGACCTCAACCCCGTCAAACAACTAATCGCCCAGCATCAGTGCCAGACCTCACTAATGCTTTTGTGGCTGAATGGAAGCAAGTACCCGCAGCAATGTTCCAACATCTAGTGAAAAGCCTTCCCAGAAAAGTGGAGGCTGTTATAGCAGAAAACAGGGGACGAACTCCATATTAATGCCCACGATTTTGGAATGAGATGTTCGATGACTTTTGGTCATGTATTGTATGTTTATCCCCGTTTCGTTCCGTTTGCTTCCGTTTTAAGAAATCTTTTTCAACAGAATCGGAGGAAGGAATACACCCCTGATATACACCCCACACGCAAAAACAGTTCCCTTTCATAGCAACCACATACAAACAGCGTGATCCCTTTGGCCATTGTATAATTAATTATTGCTTCTTTGCGCTCTCCTCCTCTCACTTTTTCCCTTCGCTTGTGGACTTCAGTGCACAGTGCATCAGCATTCTGTGACCAGGCAAAAAAAACTTTCCAAGCCAAACCATATCATAACTGCTAACCGCTACACACAGCCTACATCGTTGTCACCATATTAGCTAGCATCTTAGTCAACATAGCTACTAGAACCAACGCATTAGTAAACCTGCTACAATCATGCACCACATCCAATAAGCAGTTTAGCCGTTACACTGGCGGGCCCTGGTGGCAATAAATTAATAAAACCAAAAGCTTACCTTGACTTGGAAGAGTTCAAGTGTTGGATAGCCATAGCCAGCTAGCTAACATAGCATCCCTTTCTGTTTTACCCTGGTGTTTGAGTAGGCTAAACTAGCTAGCTGCATTCGCTAGCTAAGTAAGTGAAAGTGAAAGTGGAAATAAAAATACAAAATCTCTCTCTCTCTCTCGCTTCTCCTTCCTTTTTAAATAAATGTTTGTTTTCAAAACTTTCTCTTTGAGTCAACTACTCATCACATGTTATGCACTGCTAGATAGCCTTATCTCAGGCTTTCAGTACTAGATTCATTCCCTAATCCTTTGATTAGGTGGGCAATATGTCAGTTCATGCTGCAAGAGCTCTGATAGCTTGGAGGACGTCCTCTGGAAGTTGTCATAATTACTGTGTAAGCCTGTGGAAGGGGGTGAGAACCACGAGCCTCCTAGGTTTTGTATTGAAGTCAATGTACCCATCCTCCGGCTACACCATGGTGCTACCCTACAGAGAGCTGTTGAGACTACTGTAGACCTTTGAAAAACAGTGTGTTTCAATCAATTATTTGATGACGTGAATACATTTAGTATAGTTTTATCTAAAAAGGATAACTTTTTCATGTTTAACTATTTTTATTTTTCAGAAATTCAATAAGCAGGATGGTCCTTTTCTGAGAAGCCTCCATTAGGGTCCTACCATGTACAATATATGGACAGATCTAGGCAATGGGGACTGTCTAATTGTTAGACTTTTACAGAAATGCAGAGATGCAGTGTTAATTTCATTAACAAAAATAGTGACTCAAATATTCAGCAAACAATTGAGGAGACTTAACTTACTAAATAATAGACCCCCCCCAAAAAACTATAAATTAACGAAAATGATTTTTAATTTCAGTTGACTAAAACGAGGAGAGAAAATGATCTCACTAACCACGTTTTCATCCACACTCATCCATTCATCCATACCCTATATACAAATATTAAAAAATGACAGCTGTGATGGAAACAGGTAGCTTCGGTACAATTTTATAAATGCCGACAGATACTGTAATTTGTTCATTCAACACGGTGGAAACTTTTTCTGTGGGTAAAATATTCATTTTACTTATTGGTATGATATGGTGTGTGAAACCATGCAGTTTATTTGGCTATCGGTGGTTTAACTTCACAGGGTGGTTTAAGTGCATGGTGATATTGATGCTCCAATCCAATAAATATTGAGGGTCTTATTCTGGTAACATGATGATCATAGCTTGACTGGGGTTTAACAAATACAATAATTCTCAATTCTTATCCATAATAATCTCACCATGTAGGCTAGCCTACCAGCACAGCCTACCCATCTGTACCGTATCTGCCAGGCTCTTGTCCATAATAATCTCACCATGTAGACTATCCTACCAGCACAGACTACCCATCTGTACTGTATCTACCAGGCTCTTGTCCATAATAGTCTCATCATGTAGACTACCCATCTGTACTGTATCTGACAGGCTCTTGTCCATAATAATCTCACCATGTAGACTAGCCTACCAGCACAGACTACCCATCTGTACTGTATCTACCAGGCTCTTGTCCATAATAATCTCACCATGTAGACTAGCCTACCCATCTGTACTGTATCTGCCAGGCGCTTGTCCATAATAATCTCATCATGTAGACTAGCCTACCAGCACAGACTACCCATCTGTACTGTATCTACCAGGCTCTTGTCCATAATAATCTCACCATGTAGACTAGCCTACCCATCTGTACTGTATCTGCCAGGCTCTTGTCCATAATAATCTCACCATGTAGACTAGCCTACCCGTCTGTACTGTATCTGCCAGGCTCTTGTCCATAATAATCTCATCATGTAGACTAGCCTACCAGCACAGTGTCAGGGATTTCCTCCTCTTCTTCCGAAGAGGAGAGGCGAAAAGGATCAGAGGTCCAATATGCGGCGTGGTAAGTGTCCATGGTTCTTTTAATACGGAAACGTACACATGAACAACTGATTACAAAAACAAGAAATGTGTGAAAACCTAAACAGTCCTATCTGGTGCAAAACACAGAGACAGGAACAATCACCCACAAACACACAGTGAAACCCAGGCTACCTAAGTATGATTCTCAATCAGAGACAACTAATGACACCTGCCTCTGATTGAGAACCATACTAGGCCGAAACATAGAAATACCCAAATCATAGAAAAACAAACATAGACTGCCCACCCCAACTCACGCCCTGACCATACTAAATAGTGACAAAACAAAGGAAATAAAGGTCAGAACGTGACAGTACCCCCCCCCCAAAGGTGCAGACTCCGGCCGCAAAACCTTAACCTATAGGGGAGGGTCTGGGTGGGCGTCTGTCCGCGGTGGCGGCTCTGGCGCGGGACGCGGACCCCACTTCACCATTGTCTTAGTCCGCCTTATTGTCCGCATCCGTGGCTTTCTAACCATGGCCACCCCCCTCAATGACCCCACTGGACAGAGGGGCGGAAGCTCTGGACAGAGGGGCGGAAGCTCTGGACAGAGGGGCGGAAGCTCTGGACAGAGGGGCGGAAGCTCTGGACAGAGGGGCGGAAGCTCTGGCGCCTCTGGGCTGAGGGGCTCTGGCGCCTCAGACTCCGGCAGCGGCGCCAGAAAGGCGGGAGGCTCCGGCAGCGGCGCCGGACAGGTGGGAGGCTCCGGCAGCGGCGCCGGAGAGGCGGGAGGCTCCGGCAGCGGCGCCGGACAGACAGGACCACCTGCAGCGAGGAGACAGAGAGACAGCCTGGTGCGTGGGGCTGCCACAGGAACCACCAGGCTGGGGAGACCTTCAGGAGGCTTGGTGTTAGGAGGAGGCACCTGAAGGACCGGGCTGTGGGGGAGCACTGGAGCTCTGGTGCGCAACCTTGGCACCACTTCCCCAGGCTGGACAACTACTCTAGCCCGGACCCTCCAGAGTGCAGGCACAGGTTGAACCGGGCTGTGGGTAAGCACGGGAGATCTAGTGCTCACTACACGCACCTCTCCCTTAGGCTCCACTCCCACATTTGCCCGGCACGAGCGGAGCGCAGGCAGAGGACGCACTGCACCCTCCCAGCGCCCCGGAGACACAGCACGCAGAGCCAGCGCAGGATAACCTGGACCAAAACTGCGTACCGGCGACCAGACCCGCTGAGCAGGCACCATACGCCCTGGCTCAATGCCCACACTCGCATGGCACTTTCGGGGGGCTGCCCTATAGCGCACCGGGCTATGGGCACGTACTGGCGACACCGTGCGCTTAACCGCATAACACGGTGCCTGACCAGTAATGCGCTGCTTAAAATAAGCACGAGGAGTGAGCTCAGGTCTGCTACCTGGCTTAGTACCACACCTCGGCTGCCTCTCGTACCTGTCGCACTGCCGTGCTGCCTCCTCATATTGCCGCCGCTCAGCTATCGCTGCCTCCAGCTCTGCTTTGGGGCGGCGATATTCCCCAGCCTGTGCCCAGGGTCCCTCTCCGTTCAGTATCTCCTCCCATGTCCAGGAGTCCTGTGATGCTGGCCGCTGTTGTTGCTGCTGCTGCTGCTGCTGTCGTCGCTGTCTTTTACCACGCCGCTTGGTCCTTGGTTGGTGGGTGATTCTGTCAGGGATTTCCTCCTCTTCTTCCGAAGAGGAGAGGCGAAAAGGATCAGAGGACCAATATGCGGCGTGGTAAGTGTCCATGGTTCTTTTAATACGTAAACGTACACATGAACAACTGATTACAAAAACAAGAAATGTGTGAAAACCTAAACAGTCCTATCTGGTGCAAAACACAGAGACAGGAACAATCACCCACAAACACACAGTGAAACCCAGGCTACCTAAGTAGGATTCTCAATCAGAGACAACTAATGACAACTGCCTCTGATTGAGAAGCATACTAGGCCGAAACATAGAAATACCCAAATCATAGAAAAACAAACATAGACTGCCCACCCCAACTCACGCCCTGACCATACTAAATAATGACAAAACAAAGGAAATAAAGGTCAGAATGTGACACACAGACTACCCGTCTGTATTGTATCTGCCAGGCTCTTGTCCATAATAGTCTCATCATGTAGACTACCCGTCTGTACTGTATCTGCGAACTGCTGGCTAGAGCGCACGTGCCAAAACCAGAGTAGGCACATTTGTATTCATCCGCAGAGTTGAAAATGCGATGGAAACACATTGAACTTTAGATTTGTATTCAGTACATGAAAACTTAAGTGAAAAAGTACATTTTGTGTGCACTATGTCATCACACAATTATTTTTATCAGCAACAAGTCCGTTAATATTTGCATGAAAATCTGTTGCCAATTGGATGGAAACCTAGCTTGTGACTAGTAAATGGACTAGACAATAGTTTTTGGAGAGTGTAGAGAGTACAATTAATATGACAATTAATATTAAAGTACAATTATATTAAAGTATTAATATAACAGTACAATTAATATTAGCAGTACAGATGCACAGTGCAGTTGTGTTCAGCAGTGGGAAGGACTCGCCACACCCGTCACATACAGCCTACATCAGCTGGTGAGGTTCGGGGAGCAAGAGATGAGTGAGGGCAGAAAGGCTCTGCTCCAGCTCAGCCTCCGATGATACACATTGCACAGGGGACTCTCTTTCTTCCCTGTAGATAACCAGTCACCGCCTGCCTTCTAGTTAGCGACCCTTCTCGCAGGCAACTCTCTTGCTTACCTGTAGCTAACCAGTCATCACCAGCCTTCTATCGTAGTGAACTACCCATTGCCTGGATGAGAAACGTAAGCTGCTTGACGAAATAAAAACAACAACAGCATTGAGTGTAATAGTCAAATAACAGTCGAGCTCTGTTTTTCTCTCCCTTGAGTATAAAAATTAGTCTGTCTTTGAATTTGTAGTCTCCCTCCCACTTTCCCCAATGGATTTCATAGCCAGGTTGTAGCCAACGTAGTCAAATCTACCTCTTTTTCTCAGAAAAAATGGCTTAATTTGAACCCTTAATTCAAATGATGTGACCCGTAACACCAGCGCTACATTTTTTTATTTCTCGGCTAACAACCTGAGGTGCGTTCAGCAGGATGCAACGTTTTGGAATGTACAGATAGAAATATGCTAGGTAGAACAAACATGCCTCTCTGACATGTTGAATAAGGAATAACTTTGGAACTATTCATTGGAATTTCTATCAGCAACATTTGAGAATGTTTTGCAACTGAACGTGGCCTTTGTAACATTAGCAGTAGCCTACAGTCGTGGCCAAAAGTTTTGAGAATGACACAAATATTAATTTTCACAAAGTCTGCTGCCTCAAATTGATGGCCATTTGCATATACTCCAGAATGTTATGAAGAGTGATCAGATTCCTTGAATGTCCCTATTTGCCATGCAAATAACTGAATCCCCCAAAAAACATTTCCACTGCATTTCAGCCCTGCCACAAAAGGACTAGCTGACATCATGTCAGTGATTCTCTCGTTAACACAGGTGTGAGTGTTGACGAGGACAAGGCTGGAGGTCACTCTGTCATGCTGATTGAGTTCGAATAACAGACTGGAAGCTTCGAAAGGAGGGTGGTGCTTGGAATCATTGTTCTTCCTCTGTAAACCATGGTACCTGCAAGGAAACACGTCCCGTCATCATTGCTTTGTACAAAAAGGGCTTCACACACAAGGATATTGCTGCCAGTAAGATTGCACCTAAATCAACCATTTATCAGATTATCAAGAACTTCAAGCAGAGCGGATCAATTGTTGTGAAGAAGGCTTCAGGGCGCCCAAGAAAGCCCAGCACCAGGACCGTCTCCTAAAGTTGATTCAGCTGCAGGATCAGGGCACCCCCAGTACAGAGCTTGCTCATGAATGGCAGCAGGCAGGTGTGAGTGCATCTGAACGCACAGTGTGGCAAAGAACTTTTGGAGGATGGCCTGGTGTCAAGAAGGGCAGCAAAGAAGCCACTTCTCTTGAGGAAAACATCAGAGATTGATATTCTGCAAAAGGTACAGGGATTGGACTGCTGAGGACTGGTGTAAAGTCATTTTCTCTGATGAATCCCCTTTCCGATTGCTTGGGGCATCTGGAAAAAAGCTTGTCCGGAGAAGATAAGGTGAGCGCTACCATCAGTCCTGTGTCATGCCAACAGTAAAGCATCCTGAGACCATTCATGTGTGGGGTTGCTTCTCAACCAAGGGAATGGGCTCACTCACAATTTAGCCTAAAAACACAGCCATGAATAAAGAATGGTACCAACACATCCCCCGAGAGCAACTTCTCCCAACCATCCAGGAACAGTTTGGTGATGAACAATGCATTTTCCAGCATGTTGGAGCACCTTGCCACAAGGCAAAAGTGATAACTAATTGGCTCGGGGAACAAAACATCAATATTTTGGATCCATGTCCAGGAAACTCCCCAGACCTTAATCCCATTGAGAACTTCAATCCTCAAGAGGCGGGTGGACAAACAAAAACCCACAAATTCTGACAAACTCCAAGCATTGATTATGCAAGAATGGCTGCCATCAGTCAGGATGTGGCCCAGAAGTTAATTGACAGCATGCCAGGGCAGATTGCAGAGGTCTTGAAAAAGAAGGGTCAACACTGCAAATATAGACTCTCTGCATCAACTTCATGTAATTGTCAATAAAAGCCTTTGACACTTATGAAATGCTTGTAATTATACTTCAGTATTCCATAGTAACATCTGACAAAAATATCTAAAGACACTGAAGCAGCAAACTTTGTGGAAATTAATATTTGTGTCATTCTCAAAACATTTGGCCACGACTACATATGCAAACACTTGGTAGCACAGAAAGAATGGAAAAGGGATAGTAAACAATTTATTGAATAAATTCCTCTTGCAACTACACTATATCTGACTGAGTGAATAACTTTATTTTGAGTTAATGTGGACCGATTAACTCAGACTTCGGCACTTGGACCAGGACTTGAGCACTGGGACTCTTCCGTCATAAGGACTCGTGACTTGACTCGGATTTGAGACTCGATTCGGACTGGAGGTTTAGTGACTCGACTGCAACACTGGGCGAAACAGTCATTAGCTCCCGCTCAGTCATTAGCCCCTGTTTTACTTTTGCACACCAATGTGGTTGCGGCGTCTGTGGAACGTTGATAACGATGTCAATGACACGACCGAGTGATGGAGGTGCAACCCACACTACTTTTCCAACACTTTGTAGCACCATCTGGTGATTCTCTCTCTCTCTCTCTCTCTGCTTGTGTGTGTCTTGTTTGTTTTGTATTTAATTACCAATATCTATTTTCCTCAATTAGGAATTTAGTTTGCCAGATAATTATTATATATTCTTCTATATGTTTGTCATATTTCTGCTGTTGGGAAGAGAATATGTTGTTATGCAGAAAAATGTGTTGGTAGGACAAAGCTATGTATGTTTGGAAGTCAGTGATTTATGTTTACTAAAGGTTAATGAGGAAATACAAATGTGATGTGACAAAAATGTGACTAAAATGAAAGGCATTTCATTTACTAAAATAGTCCACTGTTTTCGTCATTTTGACAATTACTAAACTAAATCATTATTCAAATGACAAAAATGTTATTATGACCTAATTATATTTTAGTCAAAATCACTAAGACTAGACTAAATCTAAAAAGAGATGCAGTGAACTAAAGTTTGGTTACTTCTAAGTAACCTTGGGTTAGTCCTACAGTAAATCATCTCTAACATTGTGACCTTTCATAATAGAGCCATGATCTACTGGGTCTAACTTTCTGTATTTTCTGCTTGGACTCAAGAGATGACTCTGGTTGCATTAATATTTTTGCAGGCAGTCGTGTTCTTTTGATGACTGTATTTGAAATTTTGACGGTATAATATAGTTTTGATTAATTAATTAATGTTTTGAGAAGGCATCTACATTTCGAAAAAGGCCACAGAGTTTTGTGTTGTTTGGACTCTGAAAATCAAATCAAATCAAATTGTATTTGTCACATGCACCGAATACAACAGGTGTAGACCTTACAGTGAAATGCTTACTTACAAGCCCTGAACCAACAATGTAGTTTTAAGAAAATACCCCAAAAAAGTCAGAAATAAAATAAACAAATAATTAAAGAGCAGCAGTAAAATAACAATAGCGAGGCTATATACAGGGGGTACCGGTATAGAGTCAATGTGCGGGGGCACCGGTTAGTGGAGGTAATTGAGGTCATTTGTACATGTAGGGAGAGTTATTAAAGTGACTATGCATAGATAATAACAGAGAGTAGGAACAACGTATAAAGGGGAGGGGGGGGGATGCAAATAGTCTGGGTAGCCATTTGATTAGATGTTAAGGAGTCTTATGGATTGGGGGGTTAAAGCTGTTAAGAATCCTCTTGGACCTAGACTTGGCTCTCCGGTCAGGTCTCTGACCTCCTTCCTATAGGCTGTCTTGTCGTTGTCGGTGATCAGGCCTACCACAGTGTCATTGGCAAACTTAATGATGGTGTTGGAGTCGTGCCTGGCCATGCAGTTATGGGTGAACAGGGTGTACAGGAGGGGACTGAGCACGCACCCCTGAGGGGCCCCCGTGTTGAGGATCAGCGTGGCGGACGTGTTGTTACCTACTCTTACCACCTGGGGGCGGCCCATCAGGAAGTCCAGGATCCAGTTGCAGAGGGAGGTGTTTAGTTCAAGGGTCCTTAGCTTAGTGATGAGCTTTGAAGCCAATATGGTGTTAAACGCTGAGCTGTATTCAATCAATAGCATTCTCACATAGGTGTTCCTTTTGTCCAGGTGTGAAAGGGCAGTGTGGAGTGCAATAGAGATTGCATCCTCTCTGGATCTGTTGGGGTGGTATTCAAATTGGAATGGGTCTAGGGTTTCTGGGATAATGGTGTTGATGTGAGCCATGACCAGCCTTTCAAAGCACTTCATGACTACAGATGTGAGTGCTACGGGTCAGGTAGTCATTTAGGCAGGTTACCTTAGTGTTCTTGGGCACAGGGACTGTGGTGGTAGTCTGCTTGAAACATGTTGGTATTGCAGACTCAGACAGGGAGAGGTTGAAAATGTCAATGAAGACACTTGCCAGTTGGTCAGCGCATGCACGGAGTACACGTCCCGGAAATCCATCTGTCCCTGCGGCCTTGTGAATGTTGACTTGTTTAAAGGTCTTACTCACATCGGCTGCGGAGAGTGTGATCACACAGTCATCCGGAACAGCTGATGCTCTCATGCATGTTTCAGTGTTACTTTCCTCGAAGCGAGCATAGAAGAAATTTAGCTCATCTGGTGGGCTTGTGTCGCTGGGCAGCTCTTGGCTGTGCTTCCCTTTGCAGTCTGTAATAGTTTGCAAGCCCTGCCACATCAAATCAAATCAAAATCAAATCAAATCAAATCAAATTTATATAGCCCTTCGTACATCAGCTGATATCTCAAAGTGCTGTACAGAAACCCAGCCTAAAACCCCAAACAGCAAGCAATGCAGGTGTAGAAGCACGGTGGCTAGGAAAAACTCCCTAGAAAAGGCCAAAACCTAGGAAGAAACCTAGAGAGGAACCAGGCTATGTGGGGTGGCCAGTCCTCTTCTGGCTGTGCCGGGTGGAGATTATAACAGAACATGGCCAAGATGTTCAAATGTTCATAAATGACCAGCATGGTCGTATAATAATAAGGCAGAACAGTTGAAACTGGAGCAGCAGCACGGTCAGGTGGACTGGGGACAGCAAGGAGTCATCATGTCAGGTAGTCCTGGAGCATGGTCCTAGGGCTCAGGTCCTCCGAGAGAGAGAAAGAAAGAGAGAATTAGAGAGAGCATATGTGGGGTGGCCAGTCCTCTTCTGGCTGGGCCGGGTGGAGATTATAACAGAACATGGCCAAGATGTTCAAATGTTCATAAATGACCAGCATGGTCGAATAATAATAAGGCAGAACAGTTGAAACTGGAGCAGCAGCACGGCCAGGTGGACTGGGGACAGCAAGGAGTCATCATGTCAGGTAGTCCTGGGGCATGGTCCTAGGGCTCAGGTCCTCCGAGAGAGAGAGAGAGAGAGAGAGAGAAAGAGAGAATTAGAGAACGCACACTTAGATTCACACAGGACACCGAATAGGACAGGAGAGGTACTCCAGATATAACAAACTGACCCTAGTTCCCCGACACATTAACTACTGCAGCATAAATACTGGAGGCTGAGACAGGAGGGGTCAGGAGACACTGTGGCCCCATCCGAGGACACCCCCAGACAGGGCCAAACAGGAAGGATATAACCCCACCCACTTTGCCAAAGCACAGCCCCCACACCACTAGAGGGATATCTTCAACCACCAACTTACCATCCTGAGACAAGGCTGAGTATAGCCCACAAAGAACTCCGCCATGGCACAACCCAAGCATCGGAACTGGTGTAGTCCTGTGTTGATGCTTTGCCTGTTTGATGGTTTGTCAGAGAGGGCATAGTGGGATTTCTTATAAGCTTCCGGGATAGTCACGCTCCTTGAAAGTGGCAGATTTACCTTTTAGCTCAGTGCGGATGTTGCCTGTAATCCATGGCTTCTGGTTGGGATATTACGTGCAGTCCCTGTGGGGCGACGTCATCGATGCACTTATTGATGAAGCCAGTGAACGATGTAGTGTACTCCTCAATGCCATCGGAAGAATTCCGGAACATATTCCAGTCTGTGCTAGCAAAACAGTCCTGTAGTTTAGCATCTGCTTCATCTGACCACTTTTTTATTGATTGAGTCACTGATGCTTCCTGCTTTAATTATTGCTTGTAAGCAGGAATCAGGCGGATAGAATTAGGGTCAGATTTGCCAAATGGAGGGCGAGGGAGAGCTTTGTACGCGTCTCTGTGTGTAGAGTAATGATGGTCTAGAGTTTTTTAAATCTCTGGTTGCACATTTAACATGCTGATAGAAATGAGGTAAACACTGATTTAAGATTCCCTGCATTAAAGTCCCCGGCCAGAAGCGCCGCCTCTGGATGAGCGTTTTCCTGTTTGCTTATGGAGGAATACAGCTCATTGAGTGCGGTCTTAGTGCCAGCATCGGTCTGCGGTGGTAACTAAACAGCTACGAAAAATACAGATAAAAACTCTCTAGGTAGATAGAGTGGTCTTCAGCTTATCATGAGATACTCTACCTCAGGCGAACAAAACCTTGAGACTTCCATAGATATCGTGCACCAGCTGTCGTTTACAAATATACATAGACCACCACCCCTTGTCTTACCAGAGGCTGCTGTTCTATCCTGTTGATAGAGTGTATAACCCGCCAGCTGTATGTTATTAATGTCATCGTTCAGCCACGACTCGGTGAAACATAAGATATTACAGTTTTTAATGTCCCGTGTGTAGGATATGCGTGCTTTTAGTTCATCCCATTTATTTTCCAGTGATTGTACGTTGGCTAACAGTACGGATGGCAAAGGAAGATTAGCCACTCGTCGCCCGATCCTCACAAGGCACCCTGATATCCTTCTGCGAAATCGCAGTCTATTTCTCCTGCGAATGATGGGGATGAGGGCCTGTTCGGGTGTCTAGAGTAAATCCCTCTCATCCGACTCATTAAAGAAAAGTTATTTGTCCAATTCAAGGTGAGTAATCTGTGTTCTGATGTCCAGAAGCTCTTTTCGGTCATAAGAAGCAACATTATGTACAAAATAAGTTACAATCTGAAAAAAACTAACAAAATAGCATGGTTGGCTAAAAGAGCCAATAAATCGTCAGCCATCCCCTCTGGCGTCATTATACACAAATCGACAACATTGTTCCAAAAAGTCCATGTACAGTACATGATTGAGAAAAACTGTACTATGCATTTTTTTCTTGCTTTAAATATAATTGCAATACAAGAAGAAGATATGTGTTTTCTTTTCTTTTACAAATAATTCTGACCATTTGATTTAGTTAAATGTGACCGACCGCCGCAATTCGGTTTTATGTAACAACATTTAAAATGTTTTTGTTTTTTTTACATTGGATAAAAGTAATGGCATATCATACACTGCAGTTGATGAACAACGGGACAGTAATTCTGCTTTGAAAGTTGATAAATGCGTAACCCCACTTTTGAGAAAATGGCCCTTGAATGTTTTGGTACACCTACTCGAGAGCTCTTCTTTGTTTACACCTGTTCCGCATCATTCACATCCTCTTAAGCCTTAGCCCCACCCATCTCTTTAAGGAGTCACATGTGAGGCCATGTGTTAAACACTATAAGTAAGGTAGTGTAGTAAACAACCAAAGATTTCAAGACCAAAAGTGGTAAAAGTAGTAGCGTACAATAAGGGATAACTCTAGGCATAAATACACTTTATCTAGTCCTTGGCCTATATCTTAATCTGACTTTGAACGTGTGTAGATAAACATGTTGCATAAATATTTTACATTTAATAGATGATGCTTACCCAGACAATACTATAACAGCTCCCAGCCAAATCTAGCTACGTGGAGGGGTCACTATCGTCTAGACATGTACACATGTTCATGAAATACAATAGATGGCCGTGATCACCCCCAGACACACCTAGCTAACTTGATGGGTCATGTAATCATTCTCTTGCAAGTGGAGTCTTTTGTTTAAACATGTAGCTAGCTAGCAATGAACCATAATCCCAACCCATAGCTACAGTACAAACAGATTGTCATAGCTAGCCACCATGCAGGAAATGCTGGAGTATGAATCTGCAGGTAGCTAAAGCTAACCAACTAGGTTCAATGTTAGCTAGCTAGCTAACATTACGCTATAGCTAGCTAACATTACGCTATAGCTAGCAATGCAAATTGATTTTTTGAGATACAAATACTATTACTACACAGATCATACACGTAATGTTCACTAGAAATCCAGCAACATTAGCTAGCGAGCCAGCAAGCTAAAGTTCGCTAGATAGCGAACCGTATGCTTTAACTTGCAATGAAAACGACTTTCTGACTAAATGTATGATATCTGAAAATTTAGCTAAACTTATACATGGATGAACGCTTCATGGCAGCTTGTCTTTTCCGTTTGGTTCATAGCTAGCTACAGCTTGTTTGGCCCGTTGTTGTGTCAAGTCACTCCGGTTCACACTGACAGTGTGCAGAAAGTAGTCCATCACATCACTTTTTCCCACTGCTAAATTCTGGGCAGCAATGTTGTTGAGAGCAGTAGCAGCATTTTTGCAGATCTCCATGCCTAATGGTATATCTTTCAAAAAAGCTGTGGTAGCAAGGATTATCTACACATACTGAGCAGCTCATGTTACAGACAGAAGCATGCTACATGGCAGACCAATCTGAACTCATCTCTCCTCATTTCCAGCCCAGCCATTATCTCAGCCAATTAAGCACGTATTTTAGCAATTTTATTCAGATTTACAGATGGCATCTACATTTGTTATCAAGTTCACGTTCCAGAAGGTATTTATGTCCCCCAAAAAACGCATTTTGATAAAAAAAAGCAGTGTTTTTATTTATTTTATTTATCCGTTATTTTACCAGGTAAGTTGACTGAGAACACATTCTCATTTGCAGCAACGATCTGGGGAATAGTTACAGGGGAGAGGAGGGGGATGAATGAGCCAATTGTAAACTGGGGATTATTAGGTGACCGTGATGGTTTTGAGGGCCAGATTGGGAATTTGGCCAGAACACCGGGGTTAACACCCCTACTCTTACGATAAGTGCCATGGGATCTTTAATGACCTCAGAGAGTCAGGAAACCCTTTTAACGTCCCATCCGAAAGACGGCACCCTACACAGGGCAGTGTCCCCAATCACTGCCCTGGGGCATTGGGATATTTTTTTAGACCAGAGGAAAGAGTGCCTCCTACTGGCCCTCCAACACCACTTCCAGCATTAAGTAGCGATGTTGGATATACACCTAGCTTCTTGAAATGGGTCACAAATATAGAATTAAATAATCAAATGATTTAGGATAATAATAGACAAAGAAATATATCTAGAGGATCTCGTCAATAGTGTTGCCAGGAGACACATTGTCAAAACCCAAATGTATAAAACATATACAGTAAATCTTTAATGATGCATTTCCCACTATCTGTTGTGTGTGTATGATTTAGTCATTGACCTCTTGAGAGGTCTCTGAATATGAGATGCACCATGTCCCTGTCGCTTCCTATTTTATATCAAAGAGGTCAATGTAGAAAATGACTCGAAACCAATTTGTGTTACAAAAAAATACTCCTGAGAAAACACTGCGCTTGGTGTTATGTTTGATATGCACAGAGACACTTATCCATCCATTCACTCCGCCACTCCGCGAATAGAGAAGTGCTCCGGGAATCGCCGCTGCAGCCGCTGCATCAGTGAGATATGATGCTGGTTGATTTTGATCATTGACATTTGCTTTTTCGTGCATTCCCCGAAAACAACAGCCTCTCTTCCATTAAGGAATTATTCAAATGACCTTCAACGATGCATGTTTTCCTACAGTTTTGTTGTGGGAATATGAGAACGCATAGTGACATCTCAATTACTTATGCAAGGCTCAGACTAGGCCCAGTGGAGGCAATCACCATGTGTGGAGTCCTCAGTCACTCCGAATCAAAGAGGAGCCCGGACAGACACACATAATTCAGACAAGTCAGACAGGATTTGCATACAAAGACAAAAAGCAAAAAAAGAGACAGGGCATAAATAAAAAATGCATCTTGAGTGGGAAGTCAAGGTAGAGTGTGTGTGTGTGTGTGTGTGTGTGTGTGTGTGTGTGTGTGTGTGTGTGTGTGTGTGTGTGTGTGAGAGAAGGTTTGAATTGTTAAAAAAGGGCATAATATGTCATGTTGTATGTGTGGAGTTCCTCAGCCATCACTAGCCCCTAGCTCACAGTGGACCAGACAGTCGTAGTCCGTCTTTATCCCCTTAAACAGAGGGTCCTTCCCCCCTGGAAGTGACACATTGTCTAACGTGTGCTGATGGGGGTGGAGGGATCGGGTGGGGTGTGGATGGGAGGGCAGGCGGAGGTGGAGGGAGGCTACCCGGAGTCACGTCATTAGCGCGTTCGGAGGGAGACGCAGGGCGTCCCTGACACATGTCACGGACAGCAAGCCCAAGCCCACGTATGAACCTGACACACTGCGCATAATTTATCCCGTGCACGATCTGCATGCCGAGTTGTTGATCTGTTGTGTTTGGTTTGGACATGGGCGCTGGCAGGGAAGACAGAGGGGGTCATTATGCAGGTAGCGGTGGGGGGAGTGGGGGTGAGGTCGTGGTGGAGGTTAGAGGGGGTGAGGTGGAGGAGGTGGCAGGAGGGCATCTCCGTACTGTAGCTACACCACACTGAAGGGGCGACACATTTGTCATGTCCAGTGAAAAGTGACATACACAAACAAGCAGAGCCACATATAATACACACACACACACACACACACACACACACACACACACACACACACACACACACACACACACACACATACACACACACACACACACAGACACACACACACACACACACACAAATATATACAGTCACCTTCAAAATTATTGGCACCCTTGACAAAGAATAGCAAAAAACACAGGATAAAATAAATAATACCATTTTTTATTTTTTTATTGTTGTATGCTAATACAATTGCTCAGATATAGAGCTCTTGTTTAAGTTAAACAACATTCTGAAAAAGATAAGTATCAAAATTATTGGCACCCTAAAGATTCTTAAAAATAAAATCAAACAAAATACAATCTGCATTAACATTCTAATTTGTTAATAACCTTTTGAGTGTAGGGGGCAGTATTTTGACATTTTGATGAAAAATGTACCCAAATTAAACTGCCTATTTTTCAGGTCCAGAAGCTAGAATATGCATATAATTGCCAGATTAGGATAGAACACACTCTAAAGTTTCCAAAACTGTTAAAATAGTGTCTGTGAGTATAACAGATCTGATATTGCAGGCAAAAACCTTAGGAAAATCCAACTAGGAAGTGCCTCTTATTTTGAAAGCTCCCTGTTCCATTGCATGCCTTCCCTCCATTTAAAGGGATATCAACCAAATTCCTTTCCCTGTGGCTTCCACACGGTGTGAACAGTCTTTAGACATAGTTTCAGGCTTTTATTCTGAAAAATGAGCGAGAACGATCACATCATGTCAGTGGATGGCTGGGTGCCAGCAGAGTTTTGCATGTGCAACAGCTTGGAGCAGACATTTTCTCTCTCTCACTCCTATTGAAAAAGCTACGATCCGGTTCAAATATTATCAATTAGTTATTGTAAAAACAACCTGAGGATTGATTATAAAAAACGTTTGACATGTTTCTACAAACTTTACAGATACTATTTGGAATTTTCGTCTGCCCCGTCGGGACTGCTTGAGCCTGTGGATTTCTGAACAAAACGCTCCAACCAAATGGAGGTATTTTGGATATAAAAATAATATTTAAGGAACAAAAGGAACATTTATTGTGTAACTGGGAGTCTCTTGAGTGCAAACATCCGAAGATCATCAAAGGTAAGCGATTCATTTTATTGCTTTTCTGACTTTCGTGACCAATCTACTTTGCTGCTAGCTGTTTGTAATGTTTTGTCTGCTGAGAGAGATGTCCTTACATAAACGCTTGGTTTGCTTTAGCTGTAAAGCTTTTTTGAAATCTGGCACACCAGGTGGATTAACAACAAGCTAAGCTGTGTTTTTCTATATTGCACTTGTGATTTCATGAAAATTAAATATTTTTAGTAATTTAATTTGAATTTGGCGCTCTGCAATTCAGCGGATGTTGACGAAAATGATCCCGCTAACGGGATGGGTGCGCCAACAATTAAGTTATTCTCAGCTTAAGAAAATGTATTGTGGCCTTCCATGGCTTCCTGTTCCACTGGGGTATGTCATCAATCACCATGGGGAAAGGCAAATAACTCATAAATGAAAGAGACAAATGGTTGTTGACCTACATATATCAGGCAAAGGGTAATTAAAAATAAATATATATATATATATATACTCTACATGACCAAAAGATACGTGCTCTTCGACCATCTCATTCCAAAATCATGGGCATTAAATTGAAGTTGGTCCTTCCTTTGCTGCTGTAACAACCTCCACTCTTCTGGGAAGGCTTACCACTAGATGCTGAACATTGCTGCGGGGGACTTGCTTCCATACAGCCACAAGAGCATTAGTGGGGTCGGGCCATGATGTTGGGCGATTAGGCTTGGCTCACAGTCGGCGTTCCAATTCATCCCAAAGGTGTGTGATGAGGTTGAGGTCAGGGCTCTGTGTAGGTCAGTCAAGTTCTTCCACACAGATGTCGACAAACCATTTCTGAATAGACCTCGCTTTGTGCACTGGGGAATTGTCATGCTGAAACAGGAAAGGGCATTCCCCAAACTGTTGCCACGAAGTTGGAAGCACAGAATCGTGTAGAATGTCATTGTATGCTGTAGCGTTAAGATCTACCTTCACTGGAACTAAGGGGTCTATCCTGAACCATGAAAAACAGCCCCAGACCATTATTCCTCCTCCACCAAACTTTACAGTTGGCACTGTGCATTGCGGCATGTAGCATCCGCCAAACCCAGATTCGTCCGTTGGACTGCTAAATGGTGAAGCGTGATTCATCACTCCAGAGAACATGTTTCCACTGCTCCAGAGTCCAATGGCGGCGAGCTTTACACCACTCCAGCCAAGGCTTGGCATTGCGCATGGTGATCTCAGTCTTGTTTGCAGCTGCTCTGCCATGGAAACCGATGGCAGAGCGACGAACAGTTCTTGTGCTGATGTTGCTTCCAGAGTCAATTTAGAACTCGGTAGTGTTTCAACCGAGGACAGACGATTTTTACGAGCTATGCGCTTCAGCACTAGGTGGTCCGGTTCTGTGAATATGTGTGGCCTACAACTTCGCGGCTGAGCCGTTGTTGCTCCTAGTCATTTCCACCTCACTATAACAACACATACAGTTGACCAGGGCAGCTCCAGCAGGGCAGAAATTTTACAAACTGACTTGTTGGAAAGATGGCATCCTATGACAGTGCCACATTGAATGTCACTGAGCTCTTCAGTAAGGCCATTCTACTGCTAATGTTTGTTTTTGGAGATTGCATGGCTGTGTGCTCGATTTTATACACCTGTCAGCAACAGGTGTAGCTGAAATTCAAAATCCACTAATTTAAAGGGGTGTCCACATACTTTTATATATATAGTGTACCAGGGCGATATTTAAACACTTGAAAACATCTGGAACAGTGAAAAATTACCTTGGTAGATGACGCGTGTGTATTTTGTCCCCACGCTCAGTGAGAAGGATGACTCTTTAGGCAAAGAAAAGTCAAAGGGCCACAGTTGTAGATTTACAGTCACCAAGCCTCTTATTCTACAATTAGAGGCCACCTCCCTGCCAATAGGCTCCCTGGAAGGGTTTCTGTGAACAAAGCCTTTAATTGTGAGCAACCAACAAATGTACACACCTAGAGCTAAATGGCATTGCCACTTCGATTGGAGCCTGGTGCTGTTAACATATGAAATTAAAATAGAGGTCTTTGGCCACGCACACCAGCAGTATGTTTGGCATCGAGAAAAGAATGCATATGCAGAAAAGAACCTCATACCTAATGTCAAATATGGTGGTGGATATTGGAGGTTATGGGACTGTTTTGTTTCCCCTGGTCCTGGGGAATTGGGTCACTTAGCATCATGAACTCCACCCAGTACCAGGACATTGTAAACAAAAACCTGGTTGCCTCTGCTAGGACTCGGAGGCTGAAACTTGGCCACACGTGGATCTTCCAGCAAGACAATGACCCCAAGCACCGTTTCAGCGGCAACTGGTCAATTAAAAAAATACTCTGATCTTGTAGATTTATTTAGGCAAATTTATGAGTTAGGAAAGTATGTATGAATCATACAAAACAGGATTGGAGAGCCTTTGCGCACAAAATATATTGATGAAACAAAAATACAGTGCTTTGTTTCATCCTCAAAGTTGCCATATTCAAGTTCAATGCATGAGGCATTGGAAGGTGGAAAACAGTGAACAGATAGGGGTTGAACAATAGTCATACATCTACCCGAATTCTCACTAATCATGGAACTGTATGACAACTGGCCCGTCCTCGTGAACCATGTGCCAGGCCCCAGGTTTAAACTGCTACATGTGGTCTGAGTTCTATCATGATTAAGAAAAAGGCTGCATTTCCCAAATGATTTCACAACCTTTAGCCTAATATGATCCATTATTGCTGGCAACCCTCAGGAAAATCTACATAATGTGACAAAATAAAGAAAGGCAAACGGAATGGAATGGAATGATGCAAGATGTAGGCTACAAAATTAAGGAAACTTACATTAAATTAGAAACTGGATGGTTCAAGTCCTGAATGCTGATTGGCTGACAGCTGTGGTATGCCACGGGTATGACAAAACATTTATTTTACTCTAATTACCTTGGTAACCAGTTTATCATAGCAATAAGGCACCTCGGGGATTTGTGGTATATGACCAATATACCACGGCTAAGGGCTGTGTCCAGGCACTCTGCGTAACAACAGCCCTTAGCCATGGTATATCGGCCATATAGCACACTCCCTCGGGCCTTATTGCTTAAGTGACAGTTACAGTATAAGTGTATGTGTGTATTACTGATGGTGGCTCCTGATAGTGGCTGATATTTAACAAAATATTTAAAATATAACTGATAACAAATTGAATCCCTGCAAATTATGATTAGAATTATAAAATGATAGCCTATGACATGTCATGTTAATATGACAGCGGGTTCGCTCGACCTTATTCATGGTTTCATCGCACGTAAAGGTGGTGGAGTTCTAGAGGAATTAAGTCAAGAATACATCTTTCTGTGGACTCAACCCTGACACACCTTCTTAAATCTCCACCCTAAAACGAATAGTGGGTGAATAGCAAGCTATTCTCACGCCTAAATTCAAGGCCAGAGTACACGTAGAGAGAAAAGTGCATAAAAAATGGAAGTTCCATTTACGCGTGCTTAACTCGGGTCAAAATCCCCCCTATAGAGCACTGCATTTCAATGGACATCATCTGCTTTAAGTGCATTCTGAATGTCTTGATATAAAATGAATACCACCCCTTGCTGTAATAATACCTCAGACTATTCCATTCCATTCCATTCCCCTCCACTTCTGTTTCACTCTATTTCACTCTATTTCATCTCTGCTCCAGTGACTGACTGACTGAAGTGTTTATTCAGACATCACTGTGTGTTCGTACGCATTTTTCCATTATGGCTGTACTCAACATCCCCCCCACCCCACCCCCAATTCCCCCCCCCCCCGCCATCATGTTTACATGAATTATGCATATGAGCAGTCTCATTAGAGAAACCCCTCCCATGTCACACGGCTAATCCTTGTCGTTGCCCCAGTAACCAGATTAGAGGGAGTAGGGATAGGGACCTCGGGGGCCGGTTTGGTCAGACCCAGGCCCTTGATGTATAGAGATGTGGGGATGTGGTGGGCCTCAAGGCCTGAAATAGAAGGCCACAGTCCTAGCACCTGTCCACTGCTGTTAGCATGTTAGCATAGATAATAGGAGCTAATAGGAAATGTGACCCTCCATTTGCTGGTTTGCCCAACATTATGGAGGGTATTTTGTAAGCCTTAACACTTCGGTCTGTTTTAAGGCTTAACTATAATTTGCGGTCAATTCCATTTCAATGATAATAAGGCCGTTTCATTGACCCCAACCCTGGTAGCTACAGACTTAACGTGAACAAATAACTCACATTACCATGATGTTTTTTACAAACATAACTTTGAACAGTATTGTTTTTGTACAGAAAGTACATTAAAACAGTGGCCACAAGTGGGGAGACGATGACACATTGGGAAAGTGTAGACTGTGTGACAGAAATGGTCAATTTCGTGAGTGCACCGTGGTTGTTTAGAGTCTTTTAATTGTATAGCGCCATGTGGGATTATCCATCTGCTTAAAGGTTAACTGCCTTCTCACTTGTGAAATGTGCGTTTTTAACACAGCGGCGCTGCTCCATGACAAGCCGTCTTGTCTCTTGACGCGTCAATAACGTTTTGTATTTGTCTGAACAAAGAATGAATAGAGTTTAAACTGCATCTGAGCAAATTGGACGATTCTGATGGTCCCTAGAAGGCTATCGCTCTCTTCAGAGCCATGTTGATATCCTACTCTTCACGGCGACATTATAAATAAACATGCCTGGTAACAGATCTGCTGCCTGTCTGTGCATGGCCAGACAATCCACTTAATGGCCACGTTGATGGGGGCCTCATCACCAGAGTGATGGAAGGAGGGGAGCTGCTAGTGTCTGGGGTTTGATTTAATGGACTGCTTGTCACATCCCTGTCACTTTTACTGGATAATTCTACTTCACCCTGTCAGGTGGATGTGTGTGTGTGTGTGTGTGTGGGGGGGGGGGGTATAGAATCTTGTAATACACTGTAATTAATTGAACAGACACATTTTTTTTTACCAGTAATATAACCTGACAATTCCCAGAGAGGCAGAGACAATGATTCCCATGGTGAGTATGCCTGACCACAAAACTCGACCTTCGGCCCAGTAATTCTGAGGGAACTCAGAGGGGAGCACTATTTAAGGAATACGGCGCCATTTCGGACGCAACCTGTGTGGCTGCTCCAACATCCCTCCCTATGTAGAGCCAGCCAGCCACGGAGTGCCACAGACACTGACGAAGGCGTGGAGAAACACATGCCAAAAAAAGGCCCTACTGCCACCCTCACTCTCACATCGCGACAATGATAGGCTGTCATCACACAGCGCTCAGCAACGTCACCCACAACATGAGCACCCACACACGCACGAAGGAGCACATGTACACACACATGTACACACGTCTACGCACGCACACACGCCCACGCGCACACACACACACCAACGACCCACGGCTGTGAAAATCCGCACCAGTCTGACAACAGTGACAACCAAGACACCCTTGTCACTTCAGTTATTTTTACACCAGGCCTGACAACACATCAAAACTCCCTCTCGTAAGGGAAACAATATGAGACCACTGCATCAAGCATCAGGCCTATTAAACGCTATGTATGTGTCACACAGAACATCTTATTATGCATTATCTGATATACCCAATTAAGTTAGAGGTGTGGTCTAACTCATGCTACTATGTAATGGTAGTGGTACCCTATTGAGTGTTGGAATATAGAGATAATATTCTGGTCCAGCTGAAAACAACAACATCACTACATCCTGGATTACGATCCCTGTAATGGTGATCAGTTTGCATGGGTTGGGATGCACTAGAGATAATATCTGTTCAGACTGTGTGTATATCTGTCTGTGTGTGTGTGTGTGTGTGTGTGTGTGTGTGTGTGTGTATGCATGTGTGTGTGAATGCGTGCCTATGTGTGTGTGTGTTGAGGTCTCAGGCTGGCAGGCGAGGGGTTAAGTCTCTGGCCCTGGCCTCTGTCAGGAAGCAGACAGCTGCTTTGTGATGCGCTTGATTGGCGGCCTCCGGCGCTGAGATCAGTGGCTGCGCCGTGTGATATGTGCCATTTTGGCCTGCATGTGATGTGCAGTGCAGTTTGTCCGTGGCGTCGCATAAGGAAGCCTTGGAAGTATTGTTGGCTGTCACTCAAAGGGGCTGTCACTCAAAATTCGACACCTGGGTTTTTCTCTTCAAAGACCTCCCATCTTCATTTGATGCTGTCTTCCTCATCGGAAAAATAAGGTAATAAAATGAGACCCAAACATACAAAGCCTAAAAACATTCACATGGCTTTCAGAAGGTTTTCACACCCCTTGACCTTTTCCAGATTTTGTTGCTTTACAGCCTGAATTTAAATTTGATTAAATATATATTTTTTTGTCACTGGCCTACACACAATACCCCAAAATGTAAATAAAATCACATTATTTACAAGTGAATGAAAGATTTTTAAGCTGAAGTGTCTTGAGTCAATAAATATTCAACCCTTTTATTCAGCAGCAAAAATGATACGTTGCATGGACTTACTCTGTGTGCAATAATAGTGTTTAACGTGATTTTCTAATGACTATCTCATCTTTGTACCCCACACACACAATTATCTGTACGGCCCCCCAGTTGAGCAGTGAATTTTAAACACATATTAAACTACAAAGATCAGGGGGGCTTTCCAATGCCTTGCAAAAAAAGGGCACTTATTGGTAAAAAATAATAAGCAGACAGTGAATATCCCTTTGCGCATATTGAAGTTATTAATTACACTTTGGATGGTGCATCAATACATCCAGTCACTACAAAGATACAGGAGTCCTTCCTAACTCAGCTGCCGGAGAGGAAGAAAACCACTCAGGGATTTCACCATGAGGCCATGGTGACTTGACCTCATGGTACATTTTTTTTTAAGTCACAGAATTGAATGGCTGTGATAGGAGAAAACTGAAGATGGATCAACAGCATTGTAGTTACTCCACAATACTAACCTAATTGACAGAGTTAAAATAAGGAATATTGTACAGAATGAAAATATTCCAAAACATCCATCCCGTTTGCAACAAGGCACAAAAGTAATACTGCAAAAAAATGTGGCAAAGCAATTCAGCTTTTGTCCTGAAGACAGTGTTGATTGGGGCTAATACAATACAACACATTACTGATTACCACTCTCCATATTTTCAAACATAGTGGTGGCTGCATCATGTTATGGGTATGCTTGTAATCATTAAGGACTGGGGAGTTGTTCAGGATACAAAAGAAATGGAATGGAACTTTTAAGCACAAACAAAATTGTGGAGGAAACCTGGTTCAGTCTGCTTTCCTCTGTACACTGGGAGATTAATTTACCTTTCAGCCCAAGGCAAAATGTACACTTGAGTTGCTTACCAAGAAGACGGTTTATGTTTCTGAGTGGCCGAGTTACAGTTTTGACTTAAATCTGCTTGGAAATCTCTGGCAAGACATTAAAATTGTGGTCTAGCAATAATCAATAACCAATTTGACAGAGCTTGAAGAATTTTGAAAAGGATAATGGGCAAATATTGTATAATCAAGTTGTTCAAAGCTCCTACAGACTTACCCAGAAAGACTCACAGCTGTAATTGCTGGCAAAAGTTATTCTAACAATGTATTGAGTCAGTGGTGTGAATACTTAAGTACATTGCATATGCTGTGTTCATTTTCAATGAATCTGCAAACATTTCTAAAAACATGTTTTTACTTTGTCATTATGGGGTGTTAGATGGATGAGAGAGAAAAAAACAATTAAATCCATTTTAAATTTAGGCTGTAACGCAGCAAAATGCGGTATAGCTGTTTTACTCAACGGTTGCCATAATATATTTTCTACACCATGTACATTTTTTTGAGAAGAAAGTCAGTGCTCAGTCAGTCTAATGGATAAAACAAAGTGGACGTAAACATTGTCAATAAACATCCCAGCTAGCAATGAGGAATTGGCCCAGAAGCGGCCCTCTTCCGGGGGGCCGGAACTGATTTGAATCGACCCAGAATCGTGTGTCGGACTCAGCCCGGACTCAAAATGGATGACTGCCAAGAATCGGCCCAAGTACATCAGGCTGTTTCCGTCTACCGGAATTCACCCGACTTTGCCGGCATTTTACCAGCATCCCCCCAGAAGCAGCCTGATGCAAATTTAAATAAATGTATACAAAATTACCAGATTTAGTCATTCTAAATATGACTATTTTATACATGCAAATTATACCCATCCACAAAAATGATTTTGTGTTGGAGGACACACCATACACCTGTTGACCATGTCAGCATGCATGCACCTGGCCCACCACAGGAGACACTACAGAGCAATGGGACAAGGACCTCCTGGCCAGCCAAACCCTCCCCTAACTCAGACAACACTGGGCCAATTGCAATTGAGTCACTTCATAGGCCTTCTGGTCACATGTTTTGAACCAGCATCTGTAGTGACACAGTGTGCATAGCATTGCAGTGTCTTAGACCACTGCGCCACTTGGGAACTTCCATCCACAACATTTTTAATGCTTATCAATTGCCTTGCAAGTATCAAGATACTAAAATATCATGCAGGACTCTTAAATAATATAATTGAAATGTTAATTGTATTTTTTTAAATCACAGAAACATTGAGGAAAATATGGAAAAATAAATAAATAGTGAAATGTTATTTATATAAAGCAGCCCCTGTAATCATCTGCCAGAGAGTAGCCACAATCGGCCCATGCCCCAAGTAATACATTTGGGCCAGATAACTCACACCGGAATCAGCCCGAGCTCAATCCCCGCATCCTAGCCATAAGTAATGCTGCCGAAGGCGGCCCAGACTCAGGCCACATGACGTCGGCCGAGTCTGACTCTCAGCCGAGTGCCCCGACAATCAGCCGGAATCAGCCCAGATCCCCTGTGCTAGCTGGGATGTTGACAATAAACATATTCTTGTCAATAAACGTACTGATTCATCACACATAAAGAAGAGTGTAGGCCATATGCAGGGCGAGAAAACAGAAATGCTAATCACTAGCTACTGGGCCACACTCCAGGGAAAACAATGCCCTTGCTGTTAGCCTCCTGTTAGCTCTGACAGAATGGGATTAAACACAGTGTGTAAAATGTTACAGTTCAGAACAGCCCTTTGTACATTTTGTGACAAAATAGTCAAATTAAGTCTTTACCCCATGCAGCTCTACCCTTTCCCTCCTCTTCCCTCTTTGTTTTTAGCCTGGAGCTAGTTAGCGGGGAGAGGCGTCACAGGCAGCCAGCGGAGGTCAGCTATGCCTGCAGGCATGAAGGCCTTCAAGTCTGCGGCCTCTCATCTGGCCATTTAACACAACATAGAGGGACTAGATGGATACAGCAACAAGGAAGTAACACTACAACAACACACTAAACCACATTTAGGAGAACAAAATCTCACCCGAATAATGGCATTGTTTAGTATGAAGCTATTGAGCCCTACATGGTTGAATGCCTGTTTGGGAGAAATGTAAATTGAAGTGCTGTATGTACAAATGATAGGAATAGACATGTATTAATATTTTTATGGTCATAGCTCTTTAAGCAACTGCTTAATACAGTATCCAATCTATGTGGCTTTTGCTTCTTTAACTGAAAACAAAGGAAGATCCAAATCAACATATTTTTTCCCCCTGGAGATTGTCAACATTGTCACCTTTAACTAAATGTGTTTCACTGGAGGATATTTCCATGGAGTCACAGTGGCATCTATCCTCTGTCTGACTGTCTCTGGAGGTGCTTGAAGCGTTTATCCAGCAGAACTGACAGAGAGAAGGCTTTAATTAGCAAGCCTACTCTTTATATTGCATAACATACTGTACTGTCTGTCTGAACGCTAGATAGTAATATTCATTCACTGATGATTTTGAAGGACCAGTTGGAGAGAGCGTAGCTCCTCATTTACGCCACATAATTAAAAGCAAATGACAATTCCACTTGCCGATTTAATTAACCACTTTAGATAAAGCAAACACACACACGCGCACGCACACGCGCGCGCGCACGCACACGCACACACACACACACACACACACACACACACACACACACACACACACACACACACACACACACACACACACACACACACACACACATACACAACACACATACACAGACACATAGATGCACACAAATAGGTCAACCACGAGGGTTATTTAACCACGTAATATTTCAACTAGGAGCTTAATGATTTTGATATTATTCAAAGGGTAAACCGGCCTCATCTCGCTCCATTTTGACGTCAGTCAACTTGACATCATGTAAATACTCTTTCAAGCTCGGATTTCAATATTTTTCCCCCTCCAATAATTTGCGAGTTCTCCTCAGTGTTAACGATGAAGGGTTTAATTCATTATAACAGTATTCGTACAACCTCTAATTAGCGTCAACACTCGTACAACAATGCCGCTGTTATCTCAACATGCAAATGAGCTCTCAGTCTGTTACGTGTGCTAATTTTATGAAACGGGCGATAACTAACGCCTGCGTTAATCTCCTCTGCATTTAACCCTGGTTACTTTTTAATCCGCCATCCATAACAAACAAACAACCAATAATCCTATTACCGGCTTGATGATTCTCTTTTTATTTATTTTTTATTTTTCATTGAATTTAATCTCAATTAGAGGCAGAAAAACCTAGACAGACTGACTGCACTTGACAGGAAGTACTTTTCCCTCTTTCTTTCTCAGTTTGATGGATAAGCCGTGGATAAGTCTCAGTCTCTTTTCTCTCCTCTGGCTGTTCATGTTGAGATTCAGCATGAGTGAAGCTGCATCACATGTACACACACATACAAGGACACACATGCACATGCACCCACACAGGCACATGCACATGCACATGTACACACACGCAAGCAAAGACATGCCTGCACGCACACGCACACAAACCCATACACTCCCTCCCTGTGCTGAGGGAGTCTGAGACGCTGGCCTAGGTTCACTGACCTTGTCTGTATTGACAGGTCCTGCTATTAGGGGTCAAGGCGGTTAGGAGTCCCTGTGGTTAAATTACTGAGAGATGAATGCTGCATGCTTCACTGTGTGCCACTGTCTGTGTGCATCTCTCTGCAACACTCTACCTATTTATGGGCTTGTGCGTGGGACTGAGTAAATGTCATGAAAGGTATGTATGCTAGGGTTTATTACATTGTAATTTGACAATGTGGCTGTGGCTATTGTTCTTCATGTTTGACATACTAAACACGTTGCAGTAGTTGATGTTTGACTGTTTTATTTTATTTTTACTGTTTGTCTGAGAGAGTACTTTTATCTTAGTGCACGTTTGCAAAGGATTCAACTGATAAAAATGGACAACGACAAAAGCATCTTCAATACAACTGAGATTGACTGCTTCGTGTGTGTTCCCTTACAAAACAAACGCGTCATATTTGCAGTTTCACATGTGAAAATCAAATTATCACATCTGAAATCGATATTCTTTTGAAATTTCACGTGAAACCAGATGTTCACATTATTAACATTTTGAGTTCACACGTTAACACCACTTTTTCACATGTAAGTAGAATAACATGTTTTAACCTCACATGTAAATTGCAGTTTTACATGTGAAATTTGCAGTTTCACTTATTAAAAACTTTCACTGTATATCTAATTTTCACATGTGAACATTTTTAACATGTGAAACCACGTATTTGGTGTTAACATGTTGCAGTAACAATGTTTCCACCAGTGGAATTAGAGTGACCACATCTAAAAAAGCCCAAATACAGGACAAGGGAGGGATTTAGCGGGACATTCGCGTGACAGTGGGTAGAATGCATTTTTGCGGGGCAGGTTTACTGAATCGCGCTCAAATGGCGGCATAGTTCTGCTGTATGAAGGTGTTAAACCTATTAAAGGGCCAATCCTTAGTTGCTACATCCATTTTTTGGACTTAATCATATGTACCCATTGATTCTTGAAGAATATAACGCATAAATGCCTCATCATTTTGGTTCAACTGTCGCACCCCACCAGAACCCAAAATGTAAGCTAGTATTACTCCAATGTAAACAACCACTGCATAGACCCCAAAAACATGGCTAAAACAATCATTTTGATATCATGGATGGTCAGTCCTTGCATCCATAGCATTTTATTTGAGAGGGGTTGCATTTCTCCAGCCTCATCCCTCAGTTTTTACTGAAGCTGTGACAGGGAGGACACTTTATTTACAATGGCGGCCTACCCCGGCCAAACCCTAATCCGGACAACGCTGGGCCAATTGTGCGCAGCCCTGTAGGACTCCCAATCACGGCTGGTGGAGATACAGCCTGGAATTCAACCAGGGTCAGCACTGAGATGCAGTGCCTTAGACCGCTGCGCCACTCGGGAATCCCCCACCTCTCTTTGTTTGTTTATTAATTCTCGATCTCAACACAATAGGATGATATAGTATGTCAAAGATGAGCCACAGCAACAGTTTTAGTTTTGTTACTCTTCAAAATAGAACCTGGAAATGAAATTGTTTCTTTGCTGTCATACAATTTCACAATTGTAAGCATTTCACTGCCTTAATGTAATTCAACATTTCAAATAGCTTGTACCTATGCCTGTACCTACACTTCTAGGACTCATGTTATCCTTATTTGTGTCAAACCATCTCTCCCGCACCATCACTTTCCTGTCCCATATTGAAGGAAGCAATCTACCTGTCAAAGCACAAAAATAAACCCCAATGCAAGTCTTTGGGTTCTATCTATCTATCTATCTATCTATCTATCTATCTATCTATCTATCTATCTATCTATCTATCTATCTATCTATCTATCTATCTATCTATCTATCTATCTATCTATCTATCTATCTATCTATCTATCTATCTATCTATCTATCTATCTATCTATCTATCTATCTATCTATCTATCTATCTATCTATCTATCTATCTATCTATCTATCTATCTATCTATATATCTGTCTATCTATCTATCTATTTATCTATCTCTCTCTCTCTCTCTCTCTCTATCCAACATGCCTTTTTAATCCATCTCTACATGATTCCTCTGCTCTCTATCATAAATCTCTTGCTGTCCTGCCTTATATATAATGTATTTGCAAAGAGAAGGAATAGAGGTGACAGAGTCAGTAGTTACTATGATCAAACATCGTACCTGGAGGCTAACTGGGAATCAGGGCCCCACTGACAGGGCCTACAGGGAACGAGTGTATGAGAGGGAGGGAGAGAGGGCGGAGGGATGGAAAGGGGGATGGCTAGTGGGAGAGAGGGAGGATAAAGGGGAGAAAGAGAGAGAGGGTGTGGATAGAGAGGGAGAGACAGAGGGAGGTAGAGGGTGGCTATACATACTGTAAGGGGTAATGGATTGCTGGGTGTGTGAATAAATCACTGTTGTACAGGCTAATCTCTCTCACTCACTGGCAGGGTAAATACTTTGCTTATAGATCCAATACACGCCTCACTCTCTGCAGCTTGTTGGGCACGCTCAGTAGGCACAAGGCCTCTCCGAGACACTACACCTGCTCCTTTAAATCATCCCTCATTCATTCTCTCATCTTTTTCACTCCATCCTTTCCACAGAGAGGTGGATGAGGCTCTTCGTAACGGATAGGGCTGAGACAGACAGTGTACTTTCCCTCCCTCCCTCCCTCCCTCCCTCCCTCCCTCCCTCCCTCCCTCCCTCCCTCCCTCCCTCCCTCCCCCTCCCTCCCTGTCTGTCTGTCTGTCTGTCTGTCTGTCTGTCTGTCTGTCTGTCTGTCTGTCTGTCTGTCTGTCTGTCTGTCTGTCTGTCTGTCTGTCTGTCTGTCTGTATATTGATAGATACTATATTTTTTTCATTGTGCATATTGTTATGGAGAGGTATATTTCAAATACCTTCTTTTCCTGTAGCTTGGCTCCAGCTTGGCTGCATTTGGATGTCCCTCTCCACACCCCATCATTGTAACTGCAGGGTAAAGACATCCCTCTCCTCTTTTCCCCCTCCCTCCCTCCCTCCCTCCCTCCCTCCCTCCCTCCCTCCCTCCCTCCCTCCCTCCCTCCCTCCCTCCCTCCCTCCCTCCCTCCCTCCCTCCCTCCCTCCCTCCCTCCCTCCCTCCCTCCCTCCCTCCCTCCCTCCCTCAGTAATCTGGCCCTGTCTCTAAATGTGGAGGTGCTGCTGCTCGGGCTTGATTGAAACAAACGGCTGCTGATTGCTGATCAGCCAGCTGTAAAGCCTGGCAAGGATATGAGCTAATGAAAAAATGGACCTGATTTGAGAGGCACAGAGCGTCGCTCACCCCTGCTCGCCCCTGTCCCTCTGCTGTCCCCCCCACTGCCCATCATTGTCAGCCTGCCTTCCCCTAGAGCGAAGGGAAGGGAGGCAGTGTGACTGTGTTGCTAGCACTGGCTAGCCTCGACACATGGCGACAGAGCGAGGAAAACTACCACTGTCTAGCTGGTTGTAATGGCAGTGTAAGGGCTGACTGGGGAAGTGGCATGGAGGAATGAGTGAGCCCACGAGGACATTATAGGGTCAATCGTTGTGGCTGTGAGGCCTTTCTATCCCACATGTACAGCTCTGGGTTAGAGAGGACCTCTAAAACAATTGTCGATGCGTTATTCACTTAGCTTAGTTGTAGTGGTTTACCAAACAACTATTTGGCACAGATAACATAATACGTTGCTTTTATTAATTGGTTGGAGGTTCTAACAAAAAAAAAAATGTACGATTTTGGTTGGTTTTAGACCTACTGTGCTGCATGTTATCCTTGTTACAGCTCATTACTGGCATGGCCATATCGCCATTGTCACTCTATCGCTAATGAAATGTTTAGTAAGATATTTAACCAAAATGGGAGTCCTCCGAATGTCTTCACATCTTGTAGACGCTTCGATAGACTTGCCGATGCCCCCTTTCCAGTTCCACTACACACACACACACACACACAGACGCCCACTGGCCCCTCATCTAGCAGAGTCGGCGCTAAACCGGGCCATAATGGCCGGTGGCAAGCCATTCGGAATGGCGATAACACATATACACATGTGGGGGAAAAAAAGGCAGTGAATTAAAGTCCAATGACCCTGTGTACAAAGAATTAGCCATGAGATCATGGCTGCGTTAGGCTAGTGTATAATAACACAAAAACAACCTCATTATTAGAGCAGAGAGAGGAGTGGGAAGAAGCCAAATGATTTCCCTTTTACCTCCCCTTTTCCCTCTTTTTCTTTGACAGCCGCAGTAAATTAAGGAAGTGGTGATATTTAATACCTTTTAACCTCCCCGAGACAGTTTTCTGATCAATTATGTGAGCCGGCTGTAATTGTTAGCCGGGTTAATGATTCTACATGTGAGAGTGGTGCGCCAGCCAGCCGGCCCCTAAGATGGAGGCCTGAGTGCAATTACCTTAAACACCTCAAGTGTACTGGTGTCTGGAGAGGACATTACAGAGAGAATGTAGGGGGGGAGAGAGAGAGAGAGAGAGAGAGAGAGAGAGAGAGAGAGAGAGAGAGAGGATACTAAATAATACTGAATGTGTGCATAAATGTGTTTGGATACTTGTGTACGTATACTGTATGTGCACTATGCATCTTTACCAAATGTCTCTGTGTGTGTGTATGTCTATGTGATCAGTATGTGTGTGTGTATGTCTATGTGATCAGTGTGTGTGTGTATGTCTATGTGATCAGTATGTGTGTGTATATGTCTATGTGATCAGTATGTGTGTGTATATGTCTATGTGATCAGTATGTGTGTGTGTATGTCTATGTGATCAGTATGTGTGTGTGTATGTCTATGTGATCAGTATGTGTGTGTGTATGTCTATGTGATCAGTATGTGTGTGTGTATGTCTATGTGATCAGTATGTGTGTGTGTATGTCTATGTGATCAGTATGTGTGTGTATATGTCTATGTGATCAGTATGTGTGTGTATGTCTATGTGATCAGTATGTGTGTGTATATGTCTATGTGATCAGTATGTGTGTGTATGTCTATGTGATCAGTATGTGTGTGTATGTCTATGTGATCAGTATGTGTGTGTATGTCTATGTGATCAGTATGTGTGTGTATGTCTATGTGATCAGTGTGTGTGTGTATGTCTATGTGATCAGTGTGTGTGTGTATGTCTATGTGATCAGTATGTGTGTGTATGTCTATGTGATCAGTGTGTGTGTGTATGTCTATGTGATCAGTGTGTGTGTGTATGTCTATGTGATCAGTGTGTGTGTGTATGTCTATGTGATCAGTGTGTGTGTGTATGTCTATGTGATCAGTGTGTGTGTGTATGTCTATGTGATCAGTATGTGTGTGTATGTCTATGTGATCAGTGTGTGTGTATGTCTATGTGATCAGTGTGTGTGTGTATGTCTATGTGATCAGTGTGTGTGTGTATGTCTATGTGATCAGTGTGTGTGTGTATGTCTATGTGATCAGTGTGTGTGTGTATGTCTATGTGATCAGTATGTGTGTGTATGTCTATGTGATCAGTGTGTGTGTGTATGTCTATGTGATCAGTGTGTGTGTGTATGTCTATGTGATCAGTGTGTGGTATGTCTATGTGATCAGTGTGTGTGTGTATGTCTATGTGATCAGTGTGTGTGTGTATGTCTATGTGATCAGTGTGTGTGTGTATGTCTATGTGATCAGTGTGTGTGTGTATGTCTATGTGATCAGTGTGTGTGTGTATGTCTATGTGATCAGTATGTGTGTGTATGTCTATGTGATCAGTGTGTGTGTGTATGTCTATGTGATCAGTGTGTGTGTGTATGTCTATGTGATCAGTGTGTGTGTGTATGTCTATGTGATCAGTGTGTGTGTGTATGTCTATGTGATCAGTGTGTGTGTGTATGTCTATGTGATCAGTGTGTGTGTGTATGTCTATGTGATCAGTATGTGTGTGTATGTCTATGTGATCAGTGTGTGTGTGTATGTCTATGTGATCAGTATGTGTGTGTATGTCTATGTGATCAGTATGTGTGTGTGTATGTCTATGTGATCAGTATGTGTGTGTATATGTCTATGTGATCAGTATGTGTGTGTGTATGTCTATGTGATCAGTATGTGTGTGTGTATGTCTATGTGATCAGTGTGTGTGTGTATGTCTATGTGATCAGTGTGTGTGTGTATGTCTATGTGATCAGTATGTGTGTGTATGTCTATGTGATCAGTGTGTGTGTGTATGTCTATGTGATCAGTGTGTGTGTGTATGTCTATGTGATCAGTGTGTGTGTGTATGTCTATGTGATCAGTGTGTGTGTGTATGTCTATGTGATCAGTGTGTGTGTGTATGTCTATGTGATCAGTGTGTGTGTGTATGTCTATGTGATCAGTATGTGTGTGTATGTCTATGTGATCAGTATGTGTGTGTATGTCTATGTGATCAGTGTGTGTGTGTATGTCTATGTGATCAGTATGTGTGTGTGTATGTCTATGTGATCAGTATGTGTGTGTATATGTCTATGTGATCAGTATGTGTGTGTGTATGTCTATGTGATCAGTATGTGTGTGTGTATGTCTATGTGATCAGTATGTGTGTGTGTATGTCTATGTGATCAGTATGTGTGTGTGTATGTCTATGTGATCAGTATGTGTGTGTATATGTCTATGTGATCAGTATGTGTGTGTATGTCTATGTGATCAGCATGTGTGTATATGTCTATGTGATCAGTATGTGTGTATATGTCTATGTGATCAGTGTGTGTGTGTATGTCTATGTGATCAGTATGTGTGTGTGTATGTCTATGTGATCAGTATGTGTGTGTGTATGTCTATGTGATCAGTATGTGTGTGTATGTCTATGTGATCAGTATGTGTGTGTATGTCTATGTGATCAGTATGTGTGTGTGTATGTCTATGTGATCAGTATGTGTGTGTGTATGTCTATGTGATCAGTATGTGTGTGTGTATGTCTATGTGATCAGTATGTGTGTGTATATGTCTATGTGATCAGTATGTGTGTGTATGTCTATGTGATCAGCATGTGCGCACGTCCGTGTGCTAAACAGGGTAATAGTGGAATGACACCTCTTCCGTTCCTTTATTGAACAGCTCATGAGGGTGTCCCTCCATGCCTGCGCCGTGTGTACATCTAGCCAGGCAATTTAAGAACATTAGACCTTGTGAAACCACGGGCCGAGGCCTGACAGCCCTCCAAACACTAAATAAATCACATTTTTATTGTGTAGGAAGCTGGGTAGCTCCGCTGCACATGAGAGCGCTTTTTAAAGAGAGCACGTTTCAACACAACACCCGCTTTCACTGTCCGGCCCCCTCATGTGTGAGAAAGCATGTTTCCAGACACATTTGGAATCTTAAACGGGACATTTTAACACCAAACCCCTCAGACTGTGGTCTCCACGGGGTTAGAGGCATACCTCTGTGTGGGTTTGTCATTCTTTCTGTAGATTGTGGAACCGTTGATGATCTGATACTACTATACCATCTTGCCTATTGAGAGAGATTTGAGTGTGGTAGTGGATGTGGTAGAATATAAAAGAAAACGTTTTTTTCCTTGCCATACAACAGTAAGAGTAACAGTTGGTGGTGTTGAATGACTGTAGGACGTGCCGCTCACCACCGACACAGAGGAGGGTGACACGGTCTGACCTCCTATCCGTATGTCTGTCAGTGTGGAGGCTGGCTGAAGGCAGATGAGGAGGAGACGATGAGGCAAAGTCCAAGCATAGTTTACAATGCACCAAGACTCAACTGCTTTGGCCAGTGAACCACGCAAATGTAAAGCACAAGGCATCTAACTCGTTTCTACTGATATGGGAATGAAACCAAAAACCATTTCCGTGACATAGACTGACCAGGTGAATCCAGGTGAAAGCTATGACCTCTTAATTGATGTAATTCGTCAAATCCACTTCAATCAGTGTAGATGAAGGAGAGGAGACCGGTTAAAGAAGGATTTTAAAAGCCTTGAGACAGTTGAGACACGGATTGTGTGTGTGTTCCATTCAGAGGTTGAACGGGCAAGACAAAAGATAAGTGCCTTTGAACGTGGTATGGTAGTAGGTGCCAGGCGTACCGGTTTGAGTGTGTCAAGAACTGCAACGCTGCTGAATTTTTCACACTCAACAGTTTCCCGTGTGTATCAAGAATGGTCCACCACCAAAAGGACATCCAGACAACTTGACACAACTGTGGGAAGCATTGGAGTCAACATGGGCCAGCATCCCTGTGGAATGCTTTCGACACCTTGTCGAGCCCACACCCGGACGAATTGAGGCTGTTCTGAGTGCAAAAGGGGGTGAAACTAAATATTATGAAGGTGTTCCTAATGTTTTGTACAACTCAGTGCATATTTGTACTGGTTCATTTACTACGACGTAATTGGAAGAGAGACAAGAGTATAGAATAGAAATGAAGCAGATGTAACATAAAATGAAACGTTTAAAACAAATGAAACAATGAAACTATTCTAAATGTGTTAACCTATGCACTTGACCAAGGATACGTTAACACACTTTATTGTGTCGATAATTACCCATTAAACAGTAGGCCTTTAAGGCTGCAGGTATGGTGGTTGGCGGCGTGTCCAACCCATCGGTGCCATCTTGAATTAGGCCCATTGTTGGAAGAGAGCATTGTTTGCTCATTGTTCCCCTCTCATATTCCAAACTGCTTTAGGGGAAAATAGACATTGAATTGTTTAGAGCCACCCATTGGATTATCGACTGTAGACTTTGGATTTCGTTGGGATTACTTTTTTGTATTTTTTTCCCCTTCAGATTATAGAGCCATATTTTGTTAACACGCAAAAGTCACATTCGAGTGATGCGAGCTCATCCCGGTACCAACAAGCTCTGTAGCAGGATAGCTAACGCTAAAGTCGGGACCTTGACAAACTTAACAGTGAGTGAGTGATGACTGTGAAAACACACAAGGCTGATGGCTATAGCTATGCTCAACCAGTTGATTATTCTTCTGGCTTTATCTAGCTCTGTTTGTGATAGTTTACCTTGCCTCACTGGCTTGCTAGGTAATCCATCCTCTGACGACATCTGTAGACACTAACCTTTGCGGACACTAACCATCTGATAGCGTGGTTTTTTTCCCCCTTGCGCGAGCAGCATTTGAAGTTGCACGTGACGTAAACAAAGAGCTTTCTGGTCCTAAAGCTTTCGTGACGTGGCCGGGTTAATGGGTCTGTACTTCCTTGGATTTGAACGTGGACTTCCTTTCAAAGACTGAACCAGAGGTTCTGGTAGGACTAAGGCTCGTTGGATTTGATTGATTTGTTGCTTATGTTGAACCCCCTCTCTTTTATTCCTGGTAAGGTTGCGGGTCAGGCAAGCTCGTCACAAAGAGGAATAGTCGAGTGGAAGCGGCACAGATGAGGATGAGAGGAAGACACAACTTGACTTTGTCTGCCTGGCCTCGTGATGGTCTAACTGACGGCCCTCCACTATTCTCCCTCTCGTCCCTCCGTCATTGTGGAATGGCCATGATAGACGTGCCAGGATTTACCATCTGAGGGAAGGGGGTGATCTGCACAGCAGATGTTTTAGACGTTTTGGCCATTTTTTTAAATCTGGAGCTGGGAGGGCAGAAAGGGGATCGAATTAGAATTGATGGAGTGAATCTGCGGAGTTGCATACAAGCGACCGTTGATCTTTCCCGAGGCCTGTGTTTGTCTGGAAGGTGAGCGATAGCTGTTAGGAATGTGTTGGCGAGGACAAGAAAATATATTTGATTCACAACCAAATTCGTTTGGTACACACTGAGACACGGACATACGCACATGGGGACATACACAGACCAATCCCTTCCCCTTGCCCCACCCTCTCTGAGCAGGACTGTTGGTCAGATGCTGGCCCAACAGCAGACCATACCAATAGTTTCTTCTTCCTGTTTACTAATAGAAAATTAGCCCGCTGGGTCACATTCATTTCCCTCTTTCTCTTCCACAGGCTCTGGCCTTCAAAGCAAGCCTGTTTATCATTAACTTGGTCATTTGGTAATTTAAACAGATTTTTACCCGAACAACAACCTCTCCCTCATCCCTGAACACCAACCCGTACACTACACAGCTTAACAGAGCAAGTGCACAATTAGTCTTCTACTTCTGTGCTCAGTCCTTTTCGATGGCTGTGGAGTGGGGCTTTTGTTTGTCGAAATGTGAGCAGAGAGCACTTTGGAGCGGCTCCATGGACGGCTGTAGCTAGCTAGCTGGGTGACAATGGAGGTGTTAGAGGAGGCAACACACACACACACACACACACACACACACACACACACACACACACACACACACACACACACACACACACACACACACACACACACACACACCTACACACACACAGGCAGCCATGTTGAGCTGGCAGCTCTACAACACAAAGCATTTCTCTGTCAGTGGTCAAGCCTGACTGAACCCCCTCTACATTAGAGTCACACACACAAACACATGCGCAAGGGAACACGCACGCGCAAAACACACACACACACACATAGAAAAATACCCATTCCTGTTTTTTCCTTTTAAAACCTGGCTCAAATCTGCTTTTTTCCAGAAATTAGCCATCTGTGCTGTCCGTGAGTGACAATGTTCATATCAATCCTTGAGCACCCCATCTGCACACACACACACAGACACACACACACGTGTGCGCACACAAATACACAAGAATGTGCACGAAGGAACGCAGGCATGCACACAAACCCATCTAATGTGCATCAACACAACTGATATCTGGCTACTGGAGAGGTAGGGTAAGGGTGTTAAGTGAACCACAAGCAGATTCATTTTGGACTGACTATGATAGCCACACACAAACACACACACACTTGCAGACGCGAGCACACACACACACACACACACACACACACATTTATACTCACCACAAATAGATACACACACACACACACACACACACACACACACACACACACACACACACACACACACACACACACACAGCGTTCCTTTAGGACAAAGATGGCTGGTGGTTAATGAATCCTTTTTTTAACACCATTAGATTGAAAAATGGGCTGCGCTAGACCGTGCGTATTTTTCCCCACTCTCCTTCTTTTCTGTTAAGCTTGAATTTCGATGAATGGCTTTCATCAACAAACTGCATCTCATTAGGAGCGATGATGTGCCGTATGCTGATCATCATCATCTGCGAGTGGACTGATGAGCGATGAATGTCATCCTTAATGGAGCCGCGACATCTCCCCCTATCCTCAACCAGCCATCGCTACGCTAACGCTAATTACACAACATGCAGCAGCTAGCCAGCCACCCGCCGCAACGTACAGACCACGTCCACTAGGTTAACGGCAGAGCCCAGACAGCCAATGAATATTCACCACTCACTCTCAGCGCACGTCGTCGCAGGTGGCTCTTTTAAAAAACATTTTTTTTTTACAGGTAACAAGAAGGACGACGAGATGGCGGTTTTTCGGCGAGATTGCACCTCATGCTAACTCGCAAATCACGTTGAGGCAGGGTAACGATAGTAAGTGACTCCTTTGTCCTCACACCGCCTTGGCCGGGGCTGCTGATGCTGTGCTTTGCCTGGAGTTCTCTTGGCCTGTACACAAAAAGAGAACACTCTCTAAGGAAAATCCCGTTACTTCAAAAACATTGCTCCAGAATGTTAGGGTCACTCGCCATTACTTTTGGTTAAGTAAACCAGGTGTATGGCGGTTCCTTTTTAGGACATCATTCATACGTGTTTTTAAATGTGCAGTTAACCATTCTTGTGTTCATGAGCAATTGATGGCATGTTTTTCTGAGTATTCTGCCAAATATGTCATAAAAACCTCTCCAAGGCTGCAAGAAATCACAGCCCGTCCCAGTCTCAAGTCTTCTCTGACATGAGGCAGCTGGCTACTCTAGTGGTGTTTTCCCCCTCTGAAGACGCCAACTCTGGAGAGTGTAAGGAGTGTCCGCACTCCGCTCTGAGTTGGCAGAGATTTATGAGTAGGTCAAACCAAAGAGTGTAAGAGAGTATAACTCAGGGAGAGTTTGGGCTGAGATTTAACAATGTGCTGGTTGGGTCATAATTCAAAGTTCATGCTCGCATATAACACATTTGTAATTACGTAGATTATGAGAGAGAACAGATTTATCCCATACAGGTAGAACAAGTACAAGCAGACACACACACACACACACTCACGCACACAGGCGGACACATAGGCACAAACACAACACATACACACACGGCACACCATACGATTAGTCAGACAGAGGTAGGCCTTTTCACCCTTGTTGTTACATACACTGTACCACCTTATACACTGTGTGCTCGTAGTTTACGCTATGACAACCTATTCCTCCGTTTTATAAGAGAGTGTACCGAGTGTGATGAGGGAGGAGGAGGAGGATGATGTACAGCATGCGTCACGTCAGCGTAACAGGGAACGAGATAGACATCTTCCATCGTCAAAATAACTCACCAATAATCTTTTGTACTCTGTTTATTGGCATTTTTCAGTATTTGTTGACAACAAAAAAACATTCTGGACAAATCGTTAATAAATATTCGTTCAAAATAGGTTGGTTTAGAGGGTGATGCCGCAATCGGTGCAGAATTGCAAAGAGATGTACATTCCGATTTGATCCAGTCCACTGACATGCCTTTTATGAGTCTATCTTGGTTTCAACTTCACTTTTCTATTTTCTATGATTTACAGTTTGGAGTGTGTTGAATGTTTCATGGGCCATGGTGGAGGCCACTCTCCTGCAGCTTATTCGGCGCTGAACACACAAACCCCATCTATTTCCGTTCCTGTTTGTTAAATATTAATCACACATTCCCACTGTCTTATCCACTGTGTGTTTGTGTGTGAGTATACTGTTCAAGTACTTTTCATAGTGTGCGTGTGTGTGTTCCTTGGGTGTATTGGAAAGGGTACTGCTGTGGAACTCCACACCTAGACCCCACTCATCCTTGGACATTTTCCTACCTTAGGCCCCTCTTATGGTGGTGACCACATTTTAAATCACCAAACTCATACGCACGCACAAACAGGTCAAATAGAATCATCCAACTCTCCATTTTACCAAATTCTGCCCAGGTAGAGAAGTGATAGACTAGGGAAGTGATAGAGTAGGTGCCCCCCGTATGTTGAAACTTCTCCCACACAAAAGACACGAGAGTGGGAGCGAAATAAACGAAAGGAGAGAAGGCAACCTTTTGGGTGATTGTAATGTTGTTTGGGTCTGAATCCTTAAACAACACACAAGACAGTTAATGAGAGCATGTGTTCTAAGGCAAAGACAGTCTTGTATTTAATCTTGACCCTGTTGGATCACTCCACCACCTTTCAAGATGAATATTCAAAACCTTTTAATTAAAAATCCCCCCCCCCCCATCCTCTCTAGAAGAGGGATAAACAAATCTAGCTTGCGTTTGTTCCCTCCTGGCCTATCGTGTACCATTTTATTAATGATTTCACTTAAACTTAGAAAAGTGCAAGATGGCAAGACGACGACACAGCGGAACTTGACATAAAAAGAACACAAGTCCTAGCTGAAGGCTTGCGAGGGGCCTGCACTGTGTCTCTGAGTCGCAGTTAATTACAAAAAGCGTTCATGTTTCATTAACCCCTCATCAGTAATTAATCACGCGCTTTGATGTAAAGTTCAGCTTACAAAAGCACGGGGGGGGTACAGCCCCTCCTCACTGTAGTTGGTACACGGGACGGCCACTTCAGGAATTAAACGTTTGTTATGACAGCACTATTTGCTTTCTGCTCCCAAATGCCACCGTACTGCATCTTCCAGGTCCCACAAGGGTCTCTTTGCCACAAGAGGCGGTTTGCATTTCAAACATGAGAGCTGTAGCGTATTGTGCACAAGTGTCCTTTGCCACAAGAGGCGGTTTGCATTTCAAACATGAGAGCTGTAGCGTATTGTGCACAAGAGTCTATTTGCCACAAGAGGCGGTTTGCATTTCAAACATGAGAGCTGTAGCGTATTGTGCACAAGAGTCTCTTTGCCACAAGAGGCGGTTTGCATTTCAAACATGAGAGCTGTAGCGTATTGTGCACAAGTGTCCTTTGCCACAAGAGGCGGTTTGCATTTCAAACATGAGAGCTGTAGCGTATTGTGCACAAGTGTCCTTTGCCACAAGAGGCGGTTTGCATTTCAAACATGAGAGCTGTAGCGTATTGTGCACAAGTGTCCTTTGCCACAAGAGGCGGTTTGCATTTCAAACATGAGAGCTGTAGCATATTGTGCACAAGTGTCCTTTGCCACAAGAGGCTGTTTGCATTTCAAACATGAGAGCTGTAGCGTATTGTGCACAAGTGTCCTTTGCCATTTCATTCTGACAAGTCACTGACTACATAAAGGAACAGAAAATGGTATTGTTGGTGAGTTTGTGATTTTATGTAGGTTTAACGTTGCTGTAAACCTTCTACCCCAGGTCGCAGGTATTTTAATTTCTAAGGTCTTGCTCCAGTAGTGTATCTATTGCCAGATTTGTGTACAGTTTCCCAAGCTGAAATGTGATTACGGGTAAAATAAGCCCCAGCCGCCAGTTCGACCAACCGCTCTGTCCTCTCTCTCTCTGTCTGTCTGGGGTGAGTTGGGGGTCGGGGGTGGGGGTGGGGGGTGGGGGGTGAGGGAGAGGTCAGGGAGAGGGTGTTGTGGGCAGGGTTTGACTGTTGTAGACTGTAGAATGTGTTCTGTAGGGGGTTGGGGGTGAGAGGCAGGTCAGGTTGGATGTGTACACTATGGAGGGTGTGGGGATGGGGTCATTACATGGATGAGGTCATTACACTCTGACTCAGGACCACCTCCATTGGACAGCCCTATAGTCTACTCTTTGAATATGACAACAGAGTGGCATTGTTAGCATATGGGCATTTCCATGTAAAAGGACCCATGAGCACCAACATGGGAAGTTCATAGGAGCATATCAAATTGGGTGTCAAATTGAAGCTAAGAGTCTATAGTTGGGGAAACTAAGGCATAGATACATTTTTCAACCATTTTCCATCTTAAAAATGAGGTATAAGTAAAGGTTATGACTTCTGGATTAACAGATTTCATAGCTGACACCCCATTCTTTCTGCAGACATCTTTTAAATCTGAATTCGGAGTTGATATTTAACATTTTTGGAAAACGTGGTCGCATAAACACCTGAGGGAGATTTTACCCCAACTCTGTTACCAATGTTTACCTCTGCACAGTTCTTCCAATAAATTTGTTTTTGTAAATTATTCAGTGGAAACTGATAAAGTAGTCCTTGTGCATATGATTGGTCAACATTTCAAATCAATGGTCTTTGTTTGGCACACATTTTAAAGTTAAATTGATTTTGTCAAAGTGTTATTCTGTTACGGTGGAATTGCCCTTCTATAATGCTAACTTCTTTACCTAACTAACCACACACACCCGACATGTCGACACATCCTTCACCTCCGTTAATCAGTAAGCGCTTGATGGATTGACAGACATTATTAGCACAGAGAGACACTGAACCCTCAGTCAACCTCCCCTCTTCTCCTCGCCTCCCTTCTTCCTCAATTCCTCTCCCACCCAAGCAACCCTGTCCTCCATTCCTCAGAACAGTCCGACCGGAGGCCATGTTACCGTCGTTGATGTTTTGGTTGTTATTGTTCCTGCCTACGTTGATATCAATTAGGAAATTCTTTAACTCGGCAGAAAAAATTGTGGGCATGTTGTTTTATTATTAAAGAGAAAGAAGAGACACCCCGGCAAACTTGTGCGAGTTAATGAGAAGTAGAGTATAGTTCTTCAGGGAGTTCAATAACACGGCACACAGAAGCCCCTCCCGTGTGGAACATAATACGTTAGTGCTCTCCATTCCAATCGGAGGAAATGTTATATTTCACACTTTTCTTGTTGGCACCATAGGTGCCTTTTCTGAGAAGTTACTGTATAGTTATAGTGTGAATGGTTTTAGGTTAAAGAGAGTCAAGGGTGTGTGTGTGTGTGTGTGTGTGTGCGCGTGTGCGTGTGCTTGCATGCGTGTGTGTGTGTGTGTGTGCGCGTGTGCGTGTGTGTGTGTGTGCGTGCGCGTGCGTGTGTGTGTGTGCGTGTGCGTGCGTGTGCGTGTGTGTGTGTGTCAGAATATGATCTACAGTGCCTTCAGAAAGTATTCATATCCTTTGACTTATTCCACATTTTGTTGTTACAGCCTAAATTCACTACAACTTGATTGGAGTCCACCTGTGGCAAATTCAATTGTTTAGACTTGATTTAGAAATAAACACACCTGTCAATATAAGGTCCCACAGTTGACAGTGCATGTCAGAGCAGAAGCTCTACCATGAAGTCCAAGGAACTCTCTGTGGTTCTCAGAGAGAATTGTGATGAGGCATATATCTGTGGGTATAAAGGGTATAAGGGTATAAAACCACTTTTGGAGTGTTTAAAGTTTCCAAGAGCACAGTTGGCTGTCCGTCCGACCAAACTTAGCAACCGGGCAAGAAGGACATTGGTCAAGGAGGTGACCTAGAACCGCTCTGACAGAACTACAGAGTTCTTTGGCTGAGATGGGTGAACCTGTCCGAAAGACAACAGTCTCTACAGAACTTTACCAATATGGGCTTTATGGGAGAGTAGCCAGAAGGAAGCCACTCTTGAGAAAAAGGCACATGACAGCACGCCTGGTGTTTGACAAAGGCACGTGGAAGACTGAGACCATAAGGTAAATATTCGGATGGCCTGATGGCCTGAATGCAAATCGCAATGTCTGGAGAAAACCAGGCACATCTCATCAACCTCTCTAACACCATTCTTACCATGCAGCATGGCTGTGGTAGCATCATGCTATGGGGATGTTTTTCTGTGAGACGGATATGGAGGGTGGGAACAATGAATGGAACCAAATACAGAGAAACTGCTTGATGAGAAACTGCTTCAGAGTGCAAACGATCTTAGACTGGGGCAAAGATTTACGTTTCAACATGGCAATGCTGGAATGACTTCAGAACAACAGCCCAGCCAAAGCCCAGACTTGAATCACATTGAAACACTGTAGAAAGAATCTTGAGTGGCGCAGAGGTCTAAGGCACTGCATCTCAGTGCAAGAGGTGTTATTACAGTCCCTGGTACGTATCCAGGCTGTATCACATGCGGCAGGGATTGGGAATCCCATAGGGCGGTGCACAATTGGCCCAGCGTCATCCGGGTTTGGCAGAGGTAGGCCATCATTGTAAATAAGGATTTGTTCTTGCCTAGTAGGATCGGGACCCTTTTTAAAAATTTTCGCCTTAAATGACATACCCAAATCTAACTGTCTGAAGCTCAGGTCCTGAAGCAAAGACATGCATATTCTAGATACCATTTGAAAGGAAACACTTTGAGGTTTGAAAAAAAGTTAAATTAATTAACACATTTGATCTGGTATAAGATAATACAAAGAAAAAAACATTTTTTTACCCTCTTTGAAATGCAAGAAAAATGCCATAATGTATTATTCCAGCCCAGGCACAATTAAACATTTGTCCACTAGATGGCAGCAGTGTACATACAACGTTTTAGACTCCAATGAACCATTGCATATCTGCTCAAAATGTTGTATCAAGACTGCCTAAATGTGCCTAATTGGTTTATTAATACATTTTCAAGTTCATACTTGTGCACTCTCCTCAAACAATAGCATGGTATTCTTTCACTGTAATAGCTACTGTAAACTGGACAGTGCAGTTCGATTAACAAGAATTTCAGCTTTCTGCCCACCTCAGATACAGTATGTCTATGTCCTGGGATGTTTTGTTGTTGTTACTTACAACCTCATGCTAATCACATTAGCCTATGTTAGCTCAACCGTACCGCGGTGGGGACACCGATCCCTGTTCACCACCACTGCCAATCTAACACTTGATAAAATCCCCATATACAGATGTAAAAGACTGATACAGACCGACCCAAGATGACTCAAAGCTGTAATCGTCACCAAAGGGGCTATTTCTGTATTTCATTTTCAATAAATTTGCAAAAAGTAAAAAAAATGTTAACATAAAAACATGTTTATAAGGTATTGTGTGTAGATGGGTGAGATTAAAATTAAATGTCAGCCATTATGAATTCAGGCTGTAACATTTACATTTAAGTAGGTTCGAATGTCTAAAACTATTAATTTAATGCCAGTAGATTACTACTGTATGATTGCCATAATTTACCATTATTGAAATAGGCCCATACATCTCGAGCAGTTTCTATCATTTGAGCTTCATATCCATGGTGTGCAAGATGTTTTCGTACAGTATGTAGCGTGTGTGGGTCTCATGGTCGGGACACTGTCAGTTTGTGTGTGTGTGTGTGTGTGTGTGTGTGTCACGTGTATACAGTTGAAGTTGGAAGTTTACATACACCTTAGCCAAATACATTTAAACTCAGTTTTTCACAATTCCTGACATTTAATCCTAGTAAATATTCCCTGTTTTAGGTCAGTTAGGATCACCACTTTATTTTAAGAATGTAAAATGTCAGAATAATAGTAGAAAGAATGATTTATTTCAGCTTTTATTTTTTTCATCAAATTCCCAGTGTGTCAGAAGTTTACATACACTCAATTAGTATTTGGTAGCATTGCCTTTAAATTGTTTAACTTGGGGCAAATGTTTCAGGTAGCCTTCCACAAGCTTCCCACAATAAGTTGGGTGAATTTTGGCCCATTCCTCCTGACAGAACTGGTGTAACTGAGTCAGGTTTGAAGGCCCCCTTGCTCGTACACACCTTTTCAGTTCTGCCCACAAATTTTCTATAGGATTGAAGTCAGGGCTTTGTGATGGCCACTCCAATACCTTGACTTTGTTGTCCTTAAGCCATTTTGCCACAACTTTAGAAGTATGCTTGTTCATTTGGAAGACCCATTTGCGACCAAGCTTTAACTTCCTGACTGATGTCGTGAGATGTTGCTTCAACATATCCAAATAATTTTCCTCCCTCATGAAGCCATCTATTTTGTGAAGTGCACCAGTCCCTCCTGCAGCAAAGAACCCCCACAACATGATGCTGCCACCCCCGTGCTTCACGGTTGGTATAGTGTTCTTCAGCTTGCAAGCTTCCCCCTTTTTCCTCCAAACATAACGATGGTCATTATGAGACAAACAGTTCTATTTTTGTTTCATCAAACCAGAGGACATTTCTCCAATAAGTACGATCTTTGTCCCCATGTACAGTTGCAATCCGTAGTCTGGCTATTTTATGGCGGTTTTGAAGCAGTGGCTTCTTCCTTGCTGAGCGGCCTTTCAGGTTATGTCAATATAGGACTCGTTTTACTGTGGATATAGATACTTTTGTACCTGGTTCCTCCAGCATCTTCACAAGGTCCTTTGCTGTTGTTCTGCGATTGATTTGCTCTTTTTACACCGAAGTACGTTCATCTCTAGGAGACAGAACGCGTCTCCTTCCTGAGCAGTATGACAGCTGCATGGTGTTTATACTTGCGTACTATTGTTTGTACAGATGAACGTGGTACCTTCAGGCATTTGGAAATTGCTTCCAAGGATGAACCAGACTTGTGGTCTACAATCTTTTTTTCTGCGTTCTTGACTGATTTCTTTTGATTTTCCCATGATGTCAAGCAAAGAGGCAGTGAGTTTGAAGGTAGGCCTTGAAATACATCCACAGGTGCACCTCCAATTGACTCAAATTATGTCAATTAGCCTATCAGAAGCTTCTAAAGCCATGACATAATTTTCTGGAATTTTCCAAGCTGTAGGCACAGTCAACTTAGTGTATGTAAACTTCTGACCCACTGGAATTGTGATACAGTGAGTTATAAGTGAAATAATCTGTCTGTAAACAATTGTTGGAAAAATGACTTGTGTCATGCACAAAGTAGATGTCCTTCAACTGTATGTGGGTGCCACGTGTGTGTGTGTGTGTTATTCAGAGGGACATGTCTGTGTGTACCTCCACCAGGAAAATAGCCAAGTGTACCACCTCCACGCTGTTTCTCTATATAGACACATGCCGTATGGAAAATCACATAATATGCATGGACACTTAGCAGAAGTAGCTATCCATGGGCAAATAAACAGACAACAAACATGGTGTATTGTTTGTCTGTTGATATGCTGTAGTTAACCAGACATAACAGAGTATCGGCGTCCATTGTAAGGTAGATCCAAATTGTCGTGAGTAATGGAATACTGATCAAGGACGAATGTCAGTTTCTTCTTCTCTCTCGGTGTCTCTTTCTTCCTTTGTGAACACACACACACACACACACACACACACACACACACACACACACACACACACACACACACACACACACACACACACACACACACACACACACACACACACACACACACACACACACACACACACACTTTCTCTCGCACCAAGCACTGTTCTCATTCCACTGGAACATTATCAGTGGTTCACAGAGCCAAAGGGTCAGACACAAGACCTCTCTCTCACCCCTGACCCTGCCATGACCTCCTGACCTCAGATTCATCAAGGCTGTGCTACTGTTGGGTTCATGGGGTCAGCCACTGTTCAAAGTCACACAGAAGCACTGGGAATGCACCCTCTCTACTAAACCCTTCTTCCCCTGCCTAGATAGTGTGAATTAGCCTGTCTACTAAGGAATGCATTTTTGATATTTTACAGGCCACCTGATCTCATGATCTCTGTACTGGACTATTTAAAGAGGTACCAGGGAATCTGAGAGTAGCTGTCGTTTATCTATGAACTGTACATTTGAATGTGACTATGAGATGGTATGATGAACGATAGTGATGAACAGTTGCTTTGCCCTGCTGCTCTCTTGTTTGGAGGGATTTCTGTTGCTTTGGAGGACCATCTCTCCATCTCTTTATCATTCATTACCGTAATCGTAAATACAGACACACTCACACACATTTGGTATTTCCCTCGTGTTTCAGGGTGACAAATCAAGTGATATCCCACCTCGACCCTTTGACCGCTCAGGCCTTCTGGGTAATGATGATACTGATGGCATGACAGCCATGTTGCCCAGCGGCCATCTGGACTTCCTGTCATAGCTCTGTGATTGAGAAGGAGACCGACCACAGGCCACGCATTGATTTCCACAACAAGTCTCCCCTACAGGGCTCCATCCAGTGTGGCCACTCAGCATTGTGCACAGTGACCTCTGAACTCTCTCAGAGAGGCTTCGGGAGGTCACTGGGTTCACTGTCATCGTTGGCCCATCGTTCCCCCTCTCTCCCTTAGCCTAACCCTAAAGTTCACCATCACCCTCAGAGCTGATACTGTCTGGGATGTGATGAATCCACTATAGCCATCTGATAGTCAGACCTTTGGTGTTACGTAAGGAGAACGATACAGATCCGCGTCCGTGTTGCTTAATACAAAGAGTCGTGAGCTGTGTCCTCTTTAATTCTGTGACACCTCGGACCACCCAGTCACACCTGTGCAGTTATGGCCATGCCTGGATCCACATAATCCGGTGGGTTCTCCTTGTGATTGATCGCTATTGTAGAGTTAAATACCTGCTGGTACCTGGCAGAGAACAGTGCCGTTTGGGCCTCATCCCATCAGGTCTTGATTATTCTCGGGGACACAGAGTGCTCCCAAAAACACACCATCATGACAAATGAAGGCCCAGGGGTGGGAGGGTTGAAGGCAGCCGGTGGAGAGTGAGAGTAGAGTCAGTCACTGCAGACTGATACCAGTGCATATTTAGGGCCCCACATTGGGCCTAAAACAGTGTTTGACGTGCAGTAGCAGTGGGGAGGGATGTAGCAGACAATCTGTATTGTCATATGGATGAGCTGAAAGAAAGTCATCAAATGTCTATTGAGAATTCCAGCCAGCTGTCTTGATTAACACATTCAGCACTGAATCAACTCCATGGAGAGGGAGAGGCACATCCAGCCACAGGCACATTTCTGAAGCTTTTGACACTTTTATTTTTTGCTCATTTCGCATGTTTATTGTCATGGTAATGAAGTCGCAGTGTTGTTGTCAGATTTTTGGGCCTGGATCCATCATAAATGTATGTAAGAGCTACTACTCATACCCCTGTCCCCCGTCCCCCCCGTCCCCCCAGCACTGTCAGTGATCATGACACCCTGAATGTAGCCTAATTGAGCGAAACGAAAATGTTTTAAAAATGTTTTATTGAGCAATTATTGTGCGGTGACAACCCCCCGAAAGCATTGCTCGTATTGTGGCTCGAATTAGTGTCGAAGAAGGAAACTTGTTACATTTCCCATCAACTTCCCTTCAGACATGTAGTCCTGTGATCAATAAACCCATAAAGATGATCTAATAGCTTTGCCTGTTCTGAGTGAAGTGATTTCAGTGCTGCGCGTGGGAGTCAGTCTCCACCAGAGACGAGCTTAAAGCATGAACATGTTGAGAAAATACAAATTAACAAGGTAAATACCAAATCCTTTGCTTGTTAGAGGACTTTTTTCCCTCTGTTCTTTTCTGTTCTTTTCTCTTGCTCACTTGCATTTGAGCCAATCCACCACAGAACACTGATCTCAATGGGCTTCTAAGGGCTCTGTGGGAATAGCAGGTGTGCTCCTGCCATGTGTGAGGCAATCAGAGGTCTGTTTCGACACAATCAATCCCACACAACACCGATATGAGGGAGATGCACCATCTGTGGATGTGTTGCTCTTCACATTGCCTAAAAGTTCAACAAGCAAACAAGCAAACAGACTGAAGTGTGAATGCTGAAGTGGCACCCCGGTATGGACTGTGTCTGTATGTTCTTCCTCATCTCTCTGTCCCTATCTCTTTCTCCGTCCTTCTTTCCATGTCCCTCCCTCTCTCGGCGTCTCTCTTTCTCCATCCCTCTCTCCATATCCTTCCCGCTCTCTCTCCATATCCGTCCCTCCCTCTCTCTCTCCGTATCCATTTCTACCCCCCTGACTCTTTCTGTTTCTCTCCCTCTCTCTCTGGATCTGGCTCTGGCTGTAGCTCGGCAGCCATTAGCTTTACAAATCCAGCCTTTGATCTGTATTTGGGTTGGTGCCTGTGAGGGGGGTGGAGCTTCAGGGTAGTGTAAAGAGGTGTGTGTGTGTGTGTGTGTGTGTGGTGTGCGTGAGTGCACATGGGGGTGTATGTGTGTGTCTGTGGAGTAGCAGGGTGTACTGAAGGGCGTTGGTAGCCACTGCAGCAGATAAGAGTGGTGAGCGTGTCCGTCCACTCTCACCGCGGTATAAAGAGGGAGTCAGTCAGTTCTCAGGGAGAAGCAGGGATGATAATGTCAGTTCATTTGCATTTGTACTGAATGAATAAGCTGCCTAATGGTTTAAATATAACTCACTTACTGCTCACTCAAAATTCCCATCTCTGCCCTGTCTGTCGCACGCCCATCAACCCCCCTCCACTTATCTCACCCTCCACAGCCTCTCTCTCCTCCACTCTCTCTTTCTTGCTCCATAACATCACCCAATACTTCTCATCTTCCCTGTTCCTGCAAGCGCTGAGATTATTACATTATTAAATGGAAATCACTTTCACTTCTCACTTAGCCCTTGTTTGATTCCAAATAGCTGCTTTCGATGACTGTTGATGACTGTCGTACGAGTTCAGATTGTACAAAGCACATTATCAGATGATGGGGGTGACTAAGGATGAGACTCCAGACTAAAACAGACTGGTGGCAGCCTTTTTGTTCCCAGACCGTCCAGCCTGTCTCTTCTCCTGAGTCTCTCCTTTTCCTTCTCCTAGTTTAATCAGTTTGACCTCTCTTCCATTCTTCACTCCTTCCCCTACATCTTTCCTCTCCTTTCCCCCTTCTCTATCTCCCTCTTCTCTCCTGAGTCTCTCCTTCTCCCCATTTTCTCCTGAGGGATAATGAAAGGTTCCCCTCTTCCACTGTGGAGCTTGCTGGGAGAATTCACCTGTTTCTGCTTCAGCCTACCTGCGCTGCATTAAGTGGGGATTTATGGATCCGGGTTCCCGTTGAACCAAACCATTTGTCTTCCAGTTTAGTTTACCAGCATTCTTTATTCCCCGCAGATTTAAGGAAAATGACAAAAGGAAACATGTTAAGGGCTATGGCCTCCTAATTTCTCTTACGGTGGAAGCCAAACAGCCTACAGCGGCCCTCTTCTACAAAAGGCTGCTGTGTGTAGATGGATAGACGTGATGGAAATGCAGGATAATTGTAGTACAGTGAGGATGTCTGGTTTATGGGTCTTTTACATGAGTATATTTTGGTTTCAAATGGGTCTCTCTCGTCAAATCGGGAATGATTCCATGTCTAAATGTCGAATCATAGAAATGTAATTGTATCAGAGACACAATATAATAAGAGGTCTTATTAATTCCGAGCATCTACTAGACATGGGATACTGCAGATCAAGCAGGATATATGTAGACAGTTGTCCCTTATATAGGGCAGTAAATGGAGATTGAAATCTTGATTGAAAGGGAGAGGATTCCCAGTAAGATTCCTTGAGAGACTTCCTGGTCGTACAATCCCAGTATCAGCAAGTTTGTCGAAGCTGTAGTGTCAATCATTGACGAGAATAATTTTTCTCAAGGCAAGTAAATCTCAATGAAGTTATTATGTCAGTGAATGGGTTGAACATGTTTCAATGTCTCATTAAGTACAACTGGAAAGAGGACTTAATGCAATTGCACTGTTTGTTGCAAATCAACATGATCATTTGTGTTTTTCATGGATCTGTCATTCTTGTTACAGTTCGGCAGATTCTCTTGTCCAGAGCGGCTAAGCGTATGCGTTTTCATACTTTTACTCATACTTTACTTTACTTCATACTTTTACCCCCCCGCACTGGTCCCCCGTAGGAATCAAACCCACAACCGTGGCATGGCAAGTGCCATGCTCTACCAACTGAGCCACACGGGACCCCAGTTGAACAGCGACGATTCAACCCTCTGGCCCTGATAAAACACACCCAAAGTATGCTCATCCTTACACTCTTCGGAAAACGGGTTCCAAAAGGCTTCTCCTGTTGTCTCCATAGGGAAACTCTTTTCGGTTCCATGTAGCACACTCTGGGGAATAAGGGTTCTACCTGGAGCCAAAAGGGTTCTACCTGGAATCAAAAATGGTTCTTCAAAGGGTTCTCCTCTGGAGACAGCCGAAGAATCCTTTTAGGTTACAGGTAACAACTTTTTTTTCTTCCTAAGAGTGTAGAACCTAGTGGGAGCCAAGTTGTTGTGACCAGACTTCTCAACAGATACCCTGTGAAAGGAGCTCAGCCTCAACCATCTCCCATCTCTGGTGCTCTGACTGCATGTGTGTATTTAGTATCTACGTACTCTGAAACCTTCCCTAAAGGCTGTCATCGTCGAGTCTACATCCCGCCTCCTTTGCGGCGCGACCTAACAAGGATCTACATCTGCATGTAGGGGGGCGGCAGTTGTGGAGCGGAGAAGGGTTCTTGTTGGTTTTTGTTTTTTGAAAATCTTTTGAAATCTTCTGCGGTGGGATGAGATATGAAAGGCTGGCGAGAGGTGTTCCTGTGTAACCGCTAGCATCTCACCACCTCTCTCGGCTCCGACTGTGACCCCAGCCCCGGGTGTGTGTGTGTTGATTCCCTTTGTACATGCTCTCTAAGATGCTCTCACTTTCTCTCCTCTCCTTCGTCTCTGAAATGAAGGAAAGTAGCTCCAGAAATATATCTCCCCTGGTTTGTTGTTGCCCATCGACATCTTTTTTTGTTGTTCATTTTTTTGCCTCTTCTTCTCTTTTTATTTCTTCCTTTATTCATTTTTTCCAAGTCTCCCTTTACGATCAATATCGGTTTGGTGTGTTTTGAAGCCTCGCGGGCCAATGAAAACTGAGCTACTGGATTTTGAAGTTGGAATTCGGACATTTTTTTGCAGTGAAGATAATGGTCGAAAATAGGATCATTTGGGAAATGTTACGTAAAAGTCTAAATACGTTTCCCCGATTTCAGTTAAATATGACATAAAACAATACAGGTTCATTTGAAGTAACTTAGATTTTTGTTGGGTCAGTTTGGTTGTTTGGAGTCTGTTCCTTTCGTACATATTCAATGTCTGACATGACAATAACAGAGAATCTATTTTAAATGTCTTTCAAGAGAATCCTAAAAAAAATCAAATTGAAATTCGCCTCTTCTAACCTCCATGTTGCCCTCTTCCACCACTCCCCCCCAAAACAAAGATGTCCTCCACTTAGTGTAGGTCAGTTCAGAGAACGAAGGCAGTACTACTGTCCAGTTTTACTGGGGACCTATGACCTATATGTCTGGCTAAGACCGCTGGCTTCATCCCCCTCACGCCTGGATGTCAATTACACCATCAGCTGTTGTTGAAACTACGTGACTCCTTGTTAGGGGGTGGGGGGGGGAACAGAACAGTGAGCCTCACTCCAGCTCTCCCTCTCTTTCTCCCTCCCTCCATCCCTCCATCCTCTCCTTCCCAATTACCCGCACCTGCTCCGCTGCTTTTACTGTCAGCCGGTCGGGTCCTGCCGCGCCTGACGAGGGGCCATCATCGTCTGTCTGTCTGTCTGTCAGGGCTGTGTGAACACGGGGATGTAAAGAGCAGAGCGAACTGAGCCGACTGGTTTACCTTTTATCCCCTCCGTCATCTGTCCGACTGGCCTTAAAGAAGCAAACGGCCGCATCAGAGAGGGCACATAAAAGCGTGCGCGCGCGCGCGCGCGCGTGTGTGTGTGTGTGTCCGTGTGTGACAATGCTTTACGCCCCTCTTTCTATTAATTTCTATTCATTACAATGCTGCCCTTTGACAAACTGCTATAGGACACGAGTGGGGAAATGGTAAATAAAGTTTACTTACAAGATCGTTACAGCGTAATACAGTAGTAATACAAGTAATACATTAAGCATTTTGTCTGTCGGCTTCATTATCTTGTTACCATAGATACCTGTACTTATGTAATCAATTGATTTTCGAGTAGTCTAAAAATGACATTTTAGAGTGTGTGACGTTTCGCTAAGACGTGACTGATGAGGGGTAATGCTAGAACGAGAGAGGGAGGGGGAAGAGAGAGAGGGAGGGGGAAGAGAGAGGGAGGGGGAAGAGAGAGAGGGAGGGGGAAGAGAGAGAGGGAGGGGGAAGAGGAGAGGGAGGGGGAAGAGAGAGAGGGAGGGGGAAGAGAGAGAGGGAAAAATAGGGAGAGAGAGATATTTAGGCATCATTGCTTTCCCTCCAGGTGTCTTTGGCCTGCATGATTTCATCTGCGGGCCATAATAAACTTCCTTAATGAAATAAGTAATTAACATATTATAATTGTGCTGTGGATGATTTTGACAGAGATCATTTTCCGTATCTAATGCTATGCTAATTTAATCTGTTCCCCTCCTCTGCCCGACACGACCCTTCTGTGATTAAGTTTCATGGCATCTCACTTTCTGTTTCCTCACCTCCATAGCTTTCTCCTCTCAGTCTCACCTCCCTCCCTCCCTCCCTCCCTCCCTCCCTCCTCCCTCCCTCCCTCCCTCCCTCCCTCCCTCCCTCCCTCCCTCCCTCCCTCCCTCCCTCCCTCCCTCCCTCCCTCCCTCCCTGTGGTTGTGATGGATTGACTCTTCCTCTGTAGTTCAGGGCCTTGTTGTCGTCGTTTTGTGAGGAGGAGAGACGTGCACAGATGGCAGGGGACTGGAGGCCAGGGTGGAGGCTCTCCTCTCCTCTGTCTGTATGTGTGGTCTGTGCTCGTCTGCATGGGAAATTAGTACAGAGAGGAAGAGCATGGAGGGAGGGAGGGAGGGAGGGAGGGAGGGAGGGAGGGAGGGAGGGAGGGAGGGAGGGAGGGAGGGAGGGAGGGAGGGAGGGAGGGAGGGAGGGAGGGAGGGAGGGAGGGAGGGAGGGAGGAATCACTGCACTGATTGAAATATAGCTGTTCTGGGCCCGGTCGTCATGAAGAAATAGAAGAGCCCCCACTTCTGGCCCAGAATCTCAGCACAGCGACTATCCCTCAGTGGATTGGGCAGAGGAAAGGGATAGGGAGGGGGTCGAATGATCTCATTCAGCTGTGGGACCACCCCCATATCTCTCTCTCTCTCTCTCTCTCTCTCTCTCTCTCTCTCTCTCTCTCTCTCTCTCTCTCTCTCTCTCCATCACCCATGAAACGATTCGCACAGTGTTCCCGTCATAACCTGCTGATCCAGCCCCAGTGTTCCTCCCTCCTGGGAATACCGCCAGGGGAATATCCCACCCCACACCCCCTGTGCATCGACCGAGCACACAGGCTGAGACTGGGAGACGGGACGGAAGGCAATACAAATAGGCAGGGCTTCTCCCGGAGACCAACACTACCAAAGTACCTCCCTGTTGTTCACAGACAGATAGAGACAGTGTGGGAACTGTCTCGTCTTGTCTACTGTTCTTCCCGTGGGTTTCTCTAGGTTACTGTAGCAAACAAGCTAGCTTTGCACCGTCACTTAATATTATCACTCTGGTGAAACCACGATGCTTTGTACAGCAACGTTAAACCACTGGATATATTGAGTACTTCTTCCAGTTGATCGGTTAGAACGAGATCTGAATAAATGCATGCACGTTTCTGAGACTTCTTTTGATACTACAGTGAGAAAGATGTACAGTGCAGAAGTATTTTTAGGCCTTGGGTGTTTGAATACATGGAACTCTATAGGAAAACACAACACAGAACGAAGGAGCGGTGAATAATACATAACCAGCATTTTGTAAAACAGTTTCCACTATTTTAAGTAGAGCACACAGAACAACTGAGCTGTATGAATATTGTAGGATAGAGAGGCTTCATCATCTCTGGCAGGTTTGTGTGTGTGTGTGTGTGTGTGTGTGTGCGCGTGTGTGTGCGCGAGCGTTTGCATAATTTAATTAAAAACTTTGTGTCCATTTCACCTTAGGTAAAATCCAATGTGTCCACCTTTAACTGTGCTTAGAAATCAATGTCTCTTGACTTCGCCGTGTTAAAAGGGCATTGTTAATTCAGGAGGAAAATACCCGTTCACTTATGCAGTCATAATTGATAACGAATGAATAAGTTCTACTCTAAATGGAGCGTGAAAATATATATATATATATATATATGTCTCTCTACAGTGGGGCAAAAAAGTATTTAGTCAGCCACCAATTGTGCAAGTTCTCCCACTTAAAAAGATGAGAGAGGCCTGTCATTTTCATCATAGGTACACTTCAACTATGACAGACAAAATGAGAAGAAAAAAATCCAGAAAATCACATTGTAGGATTTTTTATGAATTCATTTGCAAATTATGGTGGAAAATAAGTATTTGGTCATTAACAAAAGTTTATCTCAATACTTTGTTATATACCCTTTGTTGGCAATGACAGAGGTCAACCGTTTTCTGTAAGTCTTCACAAGGTTTTCACACACTGTTGCTGGTATTTTGGCCCATTCCTCCATGCAGATCTCCTCTAGAGCAGTGATGTTTTGGGGCTGTTGCTGGGCAACACGGACTTTCAACTCCCTCCAAAGATTTTCTATGGGGTTGAAATCTCGAGACTGGCTAGGCCACTCCAGGACCTTGAAATGCTTCTTACGAAGCCACTCCTTCGTTGCCCGGGCGATGTGTTTGGGATCATTGTCATGCTGAAAGACCCAGCCACATTTCATCTTCAATGCCCTTGCTGATGGAAGGAGGTTTTTACTCAAAATCTCACGATACATGGCCCCATTCATTCTTTCCTTTACACGGATCAGTCGTCCTGGTCCATTTGCAGAAAAACAGCCCCAAAGCATGATGTTTCCACCTCCATACTTCACAGTAGGTATGGTGTTCTTTGGATGCAACTCAGCATTCTTTATCCTCCAAACACGACGAGTTGAGTTTTTACCAAAAAGTTATATTTTGGTTTCATCTGACCATATGACATTCTCCCAATCTTCTTCTGGATCATCCAAATGCTCTCTAGCAAACTTCAGACGGGCCTGGACATGTACTGGCTTAAGCAGGGGGACACGTCTGGCACTGCAGAATTTGAGTCGCTGGCGGCTTAGTGTGTTACTGATGGTAGGCTTTGTTACTTTGGTCCCAGCTCTCTGCAGGTCATTCACTAGGTCCCCCCGTGTGGTTCTGGGATTTTTGCTCACCGTTCTTGTGATCATTTTGACCTCACGGGGTGAGATCTTGCGTGGAGCCCCAGATCAAGGGAGATTATCAGTGGTCTTGTATGTCTTCCATTTCCTAATAATTGCTCCCACAGTCGATTTCTTCAAACCAAGCTGCTTACCTATTGCAGATTCAGTCTTCCCAGCCTGGTGCAGGTCTACAATTTTGTTTCTGGTGTCCTTTGACAGCTCTTTGGTCTTGGCCATAGTGGAGTTTGGAGTGTGACTGTTTGAGGTTGTGGACAGGTGTCTTTTATACTGATAACAAGTTCAAACAGGTGCCATTAATACAGGTAATGAGTGGAGGACAGAGGAGCCTCTTAAAGAAGGTCTGTGAGAGCCAGAAATCGCGCTTGTTTGTAGGTGACCAAATACTTATTGTCCACCATAATTTGCAAATAAATTCATTAAAAATCCTACAATGTGATTTTCTGGATTTTTTTTCTCATTTTGTCTGTCATAGTTGAAGTGTACCTATGATGAAAATTACAGGCCTCTCTCATCTTTTTAAGTGGGAGAGCTTGCACAATTGGTGGCTGACTAAATACTTTTTTGCCCCACTGTATATATATATATATATATATATATATATATATTATAATATCAACTGTATGTAGCTGTTTCATCTAAATTGTGCTTTCTTTTATCTTTCAGAATCATATGACAGGTGAGATGAAATGATGCGCGCCTGTCCGTGTGTGTGTAGGAGAGAGAGGTCAGGGTGAGTCAAACAAGAGGATGGGTAATATGAAACAGCTGAAATGTTGAATGTACAGGGCATCTAGTACCGTAGGATGAGTGGCAGGACATATGCCACTACATAATGAGAGGTCACCCCTCCATGTCTCTGCTAAAGGGTATAGCTACCGTACAGTACACACACACACACACTAGCGACACACTCCCATTACAACTACAGCCAATAGATGCATGTGGAGGCCAGAGAGTCACTGTATTGATAGGTACAGTCATATTATGCTTCACTTGTCTCTGATTCCAGGTCAAGCAGATGATTGGCTACACTGCCATAGGCAACCGTTTGAAACCCCGAAGTCGCGTGACGTGTCCGTTTCCCATGTCAGGACACACGCAGTCTCCTACAGCAGTTGACCTTGCCTCATTACGAATCTCTTTCAATGATTCTCGGTAGGATGTTTCAAGAACGTCGACTTATGTGTTGTGAGCTTAGAAATAGACTGTCTAGTCAAAGGACAATTGTATCTATGAATGGTTCACGTTGAGCACATATTATCCCCCTTTTGAAATATCTGCCTGACCCTTGGACGACCTTTTGCGAATAGCAAAGTGCAGAAATAAAAACAGTTGCGGCGAGGCTGGATCGATCGGGGCCCTCTCCACAGCTCTCTGTCCCCTGGTCTCAGACAGACACAGGAATCATTGGGACAGACGGTAATCGAAGGCTGTCACCGCAGTGTCTAGCAGGAGAAGATGATCCCGTTCTCTTTTCATTTTTTCTCTCCTGTCCTCCTATTCTCCTTTCCTGTTTCTCTTTTTCTCTGTCACGCCCTGACCTTAGATATCTCTGTTTTTCTATATATTTTGGTTAGGTCAGGGTGTGACTAGGGTGGGTACTCTGGTTTTTGTATGTCTAGGGTTTTTGTATGTCTAGGGTTTTTGTATGTCTAGGGGTTTTGTATGTCTAGGGGTTTTTGTATGTCTATGTTGGCCTGATATGGTTCCCAATCAGAGACAGCTGTTTATCGTTGTCTCTGATTGGGGATCATATTTAGGTAGCCATTTTTCTCATTTGTGTTGTGGGATCTTGTCTATGTTTAGTTGCCTGTCTGCACTAGTCGTATAGCGTCACGTTTCATTCGTTGGTTTTGTTAAGTGTTTCATTCATTCGAAGAGAATGTACGTATACCACGCTGCACCTCGGTCTCACTCATATGATCGTGATTCTCTCTCTCTCTCTCTCTCTCTCTTTCTTTCTCTTTTTCTCTGGCAGTCTCTCTCTCTCCCCCCGTCTCTCCCCTCTTCCCTTTCTCTCTTTCTTTCTCTTTTTCTCTCTCTTTCTTTTTTGATATCTCTTTCTCTACCTCTCTCTATCCCCCCATCTTTCTTTCACCAGGTTGTAATGATAGGATAAATCTCAAGGCCCAATCAGCAGAATAGGACAGAGTCCCAAGGCTAATGGAATGCATGCAGATATGTTGTCTTTGTGTCTGAATGTATGAGCAGAGGAAATGAATGTGGGGCTCACCCAGTCAGATGTAATTTCTTGCCCTGGCTTTTGCCCTGCAGAAAAACTCTGACTGACTGCTGCAGACTCAGCTGTCTGAATGGCTGAGGACACACACACACACACACACACACACACACACACACACACACACACACACACACACACACACACACACACACACACACACAAATGCATACACATACAGTACCAGTCAAAAGTTTGGACACACCTACTCATTCAAGGGTTTTTCTGTATTTTTACTATTCTTTCACTATTATAATAGCGAAGACGTCAAAACTATGAAATAACACACAAGGAATCATGTAGTAACAAAAAAAGTGTTATTTTTCATTTGGCATTCTCTCAACCAGCGAGGTAGTCACCTGGAATGCATTTCAATTAACAGGTGTGCCATGTTAAAAGTTAATTTGTGGAATTTCTTCATGTGTTTGAGCCTATCACTTGTGTTGTGAAAAGGTAGGGTTGATATACAGAAGATAGCCCTATTGGTCCATATTATGGCAAGAACAGCTCAAATAAGTAAAGAGAAATTACAGTCCATCATTACTTTAAGACATGAAGATCAGTTGCAAAAATGATCAAGCGCTATGATGAAATTGGCTCTCATGAGGACTGCCACTGGAAAGGAAGACCCAGAGTTACCTCTGCTGAAGAGGATAAATTCATTAGAGTTACCAGCCGCAGAAATTGCAGCCCAAATAAATTCTTCACAAAGTTCAAGTAGCAGACGCATCTCAACATCAACTGTTCAGAGGAGACTCTGTGAATCAGGCCTTCATGGTCGAATTGCTACAAAGAAACCACTACTAAAGGACATCAATAATAAGAAGACTTACTTGGGCAAAGAAACATGAGCAATGGACATTAGACTGGTGAAAATCTGTCCTTTTGAGATTTTTTGGTTCCAACTGCCATGTCTTTGTGAGACGCAGAGTAGGTGAATGGATGATTTCCACATGTGTGGTTCCCACCGTGAAGCATGGAGGAGGAGGTGTGATGGTGTGGGGGTGCTTTGCTGGTGATACTGTCAGTGATATATTTAGAATTCAAGGCACACATAACCAGCATGGCTACCACAGCATTCTGCAGCGATACGCCATCCCATCTGGTGTGCCATTAGTGGGACTATCATTTGTTTTTCAACAGGACAATGACCCAACACACCTCCAGGCTGTCTAAGGGCTATTTGACCAATAAGGAGAGTGATGGAGTGCTACATCAGATGACCTGGCCTCCACAATCACCTGACCCAATTGAGATGGTTTGGGATCAGTTAGACTGCAGAGTGAAGGAAAATCAGCCAACAAGTGCTCAGCATATGTGGGAACTCCGTCAAAACTGTTGTAAAAGCATTCCAGGTGAAGCTGGTTGAGAGAATGCCAAGATTGTGCAAAGCTGTCATCAGGGAAAAGTGTGGCTACTTTGAAGAATCTAAAATCTAAAACAAGTTTTGATGTCTTCACTATTGTTCTACAATGTAGAAAATAGTACAAATATAGAAAAACCCTTGAATGAGTAGGTGTCCAAACCTTTTATTGGTACTGTACATATGAACACACACACAAATGTACATGCACATGCAAACACAGGCATACGCACACACACATAGGAACACGCACACGCACGTACGAACTCAGGGACACACGCACACACTCACACGTACAAGCACTTACAAATACATCCACGAGCACCAAACACTCACACACATGCTTCGAGTGTCCTCTTTCACGGAGTGACAGGTGTACATGGACGGCACAATATGACTAGAGACCATGGTAACAATGGCTCGTCTCCGGGGAAACGCTTAGCCTTGCACGGGTCCGTCAGACATGAAAGAGACAATTTCAGGTGGCAGAAAATGGAGCTGAATGGATATAAAGGAAACATTTGAGGTTCTGTGGCACTCAGCATCGCCGGCGGCAACGGCTTTGATAGTAAAATGGATTCTGATCCTTGATTATATACACCACAATCTGAAACAGCCAGAACACGGAAGCGACTTGAATTAAATGGTGAAGATACACTCACCAGGACCATTAGGTTGCCATTTTCATCTCTCCTCTCAGCACGAGATCAACAACTTCTCCCAAAACCAGGCAATGTCGAATATATCTAAAACAATTCAGTGATCAAGGTCTTTCACAGTAAGCAGGTGCTAGGAGTAGAGCTTTTATGGTACAGCCCAGTACTGACTCTGTAACAGCAGACGTACCCTGCCAATATAAATGCAGGATTTTGTTGTTGGTGTATTTTCACCATCCAGCCTCCATTGTTTGTGGGTGTGTGTGTACAGCGCCCCATTGTGTGTGTGTGTGTGCGTGTGTGTGTTATCCTTGGGCCCTGGCCATGTCAATCAGCCCCCTGCAGAGCAACTGCCCTTCACGCTTCTGTTTATCTACTGCCGCTGAGGACTGGGACAACAGATAAGAGTACATCACACACACACACACACACGCACACACACACACACACACGCACACACACACACACACACACACACACACACACACACACACACACACACACACACACACACACACACACACACACACACACACACACACACACACACACACACACACACAGAAAACAGAGTTGTAATGACATTTTATCCTGCAGTTTAATTGACATGCATGTCTTCATCTCTCTAAGAGAACTGATCCTCTCCCTTCTCATATTCTGATTGAGCTCATTTAAGCTTGTGAGTGCAGTGATCACACTGTACCTGTTTCACATCAAATTAGCCACCCATTTCAATTCAAATGTCACATCCTAACACCAACTGAATAGCTCTGCCCCCCCAACCTGCAAACTAATCGAGGAAGAGAATGAGGAAGTGAAAGAGAGGAGCAGCAGTGGACCTGTGAGCTGCACATGTCCAGGAGGGTCTTGGGGACAATTGAAATGGCTGATTGAAGCGTCGTGATAAGTCTTCATGGACAGCAAGCTAGCCCACCTGGCCCATGTGTGTGTGTTCTGTATGATGGGAGTATATTCATCAACCTTTCCCCCTGGCACCACACTGCGCTCAGCACTGAAACACCAATACCTCGCTACTGATAAAGCCATGGACTCACAGACATGCATGCATTATCACAAACACGTTTGGGAGAGTGCGTGCATGTGTGTGTTTGCGTGCGCATGCTTGTGTGGTGTTGCAGTATTCTACCAAGATGCCAATCTCTTTTGCCTGTCTTTTCTCCTTAAGTCCCAATTTCTCTACTGCCTGCAGTCAGAGATGGAGAGATAGCGGTAGGTAGAGAGTGAGAGAGGTAGGTAGAGAGAGAGAGAGGTAGGTAGAGAGAGAGCGAGAGAGAGGAAAAGGTTGATGCTATCAGCGTTATAAAGGCCACCAGGTCATTGTCACGTGTCACTCAGAGTAACACTACCTCTGATAAACCCAGGCCCCCCTCCCTGTCACCGCGGCGTTAGGTGTGTGGGTCCTGGATGCCAGCATCCTGACGAGGTACGAAATAAACCTCCTGCACTAGCCCCGATAAACATCTAAAACGGTTTCTGGTCCCCAGGGGCTAATGGGGAGACTGGGAGCTATCAAAATATCAAATGCGCGTGACAGCTTACAAGGACCCAGGTCTGTCAAACACTCGCCTTCAGAGTGTGATTTAACTTCCCGCGCCAAGCCTGCCCTGGCAGGCTGAGAAATTGATGTTTTGGGTTCCCCCCCCCGTCTTTTGCACGGATGTAATACTTTAATGGACATATTTATTTAGACAAACAGAGACACCGGGCACAGGTTTTAATTAGGTAAACAGCTCGTTGGGTGGAATTGATGGCGATCCACTAATGAAGGTCGTCGCAGGCTAATAGCTGTGCTTCCCTATGTCTTGTGGAGCGGAAAAATCTCATGAAATAGAGTGAATTCAGCCATCTTTCCTCTTCCCCCCCTTTCTGTCTATTCTGTCATTTTTATTCTTTATCTCTGTTGTTTTCTCTCTCTTTCTTTTGTCCCATCCTCACTCTCGCTTGCTGCCTTCTCTTTCTTTCTTTCTTTCTTTCTTTCTTTCTTTCTTTCTTTCTTTCTTTCTTTCTTTCTTTCTTTCTTTCTTTCTCTCTCTCTCTCTTTCTCCCTTGCTCTCACTCCCTCTCTCGACAGGCCCGGCCCAGGATAGATGACTCTATCCTAGGCCGGGCCTGTCGCATTCTCAGTCGCTCTCTCTCTCTCTCTTTCATGGGCGGTGTGTGTTGGGAGTCCTTGCCGGTGCGTCTGAAGGACAGAAGGACAGAGTAGCGGTCGTGGAGCCGTGTCAGGTGTCTTCTCCGGGAAACACGTGGAGGTGACGTTTGTAACTAGCCGCCCGTCTGTCGTCTGAGGGGGCCATGTCTTCTGGCTGCTGTCAGTGGCACAGGCCTGAGTTATGATTATGATTTATCACTATGATTTATGATACCTACTGCTGTTTTGTTCCTTTCAGACTGAGTGCAGTGTAGGGAAGGTATGTGTGTGTGGGGAGTGAGAGTGTGTGTGTGTGTGTGTGTGAGGATACAGGTGTGCCTCTAAGTCCATTCAGAAACACTATGAGTCACGGCATAAAGCTCACAACAGAAAAAGTTTCTGGTTAGACTTACTGTCGCCTACTAACCAAAGTATTGTACAGTCTTAATGCCAAACTGAGGGACATTTTGTAAATATTCTCAAATCCTGTATGTTGGGGTGCAGTGAAACAGGCTGTCTGGACTAGTCAAGTAATTTAAGAACAAATTCTTATTTACAATGACGGCCTAGGAACAGTGGGTTAACTGCCTTGTTCAGGGGCAGAACGACCGATTTTTACCTTGTCAGCTCTGGGATTCGATCTAGCAACCGTTTGGTTACTGGCCCAATGCTCTAACCACTAGGCTTCCTGCCACCCAACAGGAGAGGGGATGTGGGGGAGAGGGGATGAGGGGGAGGGCACTGGTTCACATCCACAGATAAACCCTCACTCAGGAGACAGAAAATAGAGCAGAACTGAATGTGTGTGTGTACATGTGTGTGCATGTGTGAATGTGCCTATGTGTTCTCGTCCGTTGTGTGTCAGCGGGCAACCGTAGGGTGCATGTGACGCGTCTAGTGTGGTAGTGCATAGGTAGAGGTAAGTTGCATGCCCGCCTACCACGGGCTTGCACGCTCTCGCTTACAGCTCGCTGCCACCGGCTAGCCCTCGTGGTGAAGTCCCTTGTCGGTACAAAGCCTCTCCATGACTCCTGTCGGGCCTCCTCGCGGCGGCACACGTTAACTGGTGGTCTTGAAACTCCAGGCTAACCGGTAGGGGATCTCGGAGCGGCAGTGGGCCCCAGAGATGCGTCTGACAGGCCCGCCTCTGTGTGGACACATCCTGGCAGCCGTCAACCACTGCCCCGCTGCCTTGTGGGATAGTCTGGTACGACAAAGGCTAGGGGAGCACACCCTGAGAGAAAAGCAGCGTGCTGGCGGCGCGCGGTAGGCAGACGCCTGCAGATCCAGCAGCCTCCTGCAGCTGTGGAAGATACTGGTCTTCCTGGGTTTCCCCCCTTGCCACCGGAATTCACCTTCCTGCACGCCAGCGGCACAGGACTATTATGGTTGCCAGCAGTTGGGACTTGAGTGGCAGCTGCTCTCGGCAGACCCCTGTGTGACTGAGCAGCCCTATTTACGAGCCAGACTACTCAGCGCAGCTGGGGAGAGGCCTAGTAAAGGTGGCCTAAAAATTGCTCACTCACTCCATCCTGGATAGGCTTCCGCACCTATCGGGGGTTCCATTCAGCGGATGAAAAATGCTGAAGAAATTAATTCCTTTCAAACTGGCAACATAGAACATCAGAACTTTTTTGGACACTGACAATAATAGCGATAGACCCCATCGGAGAACAGCTTTTATTGCTGCACAACTAAAGCACTACAACATTGACATTGCTGCCCTGAGTGAAGACCAGGTTCCTGGATGAAGGTTCCCTGAAAGAGGAGGGAGAAGGTTACACCTTCTTCTGGGAAGGTTACCCTCTGGGTGGACAACATCAACACAGTGTAGGACTGGCTATTAATAACAGCCTTTTACCCAGCCTCACCGAAACAACTGTCGGCATAAGTGAAAGACTCATGTCTCTCTGTATCCCCCTAGCCAAGATGCATTATGTTACTCTTCTCGGTGCATACGCACCAACGTTACCATCTGAAAAGGAGGCAGAGGACTGATTCTACCAGTCATTAGATGAGGCCCTTCACCACATCCCCAGGAATGACAAGATGTTTCTGCTGGGTGACTTCAACGCAAGGGTATGGAGAGAACAACAGGATATGGAGTGGAGTGCTGGGTAGGCATGGTGTTGGCCAGGTCAATGAGAACGGCATGCTAACTGCTAACTCTATGTGCCAAGCACAATCCCATTGTCACTAACACCTTGTACCAGCAGAAGAGAAAATATAAAACATCATGGATGCTCCCACACTCCAAACACTGGCACCTGATCGACTACATCATAGTGAGATGTTCTGACACTAATGACATCCTGCTGACACATGCCACGAGGGGTGCAGAATGCTGGACAGATCACGTATGATACCGGCTAAACTCCAGGGGAGAATCCGTCCCCTCAAAGCCTGCAGAAGTCCAGTAAGAGGCATCTGCTCTGTACCCGGCTTGAGAAAGCTGCAGTAAGGGACGGGTTCTGTCACTCTCTCGCTGAAAGGCTGAAAGGCTGAGGGAGACTCAGCCTCTTCTGAGCGCAGAGGACCCCATGGACCAGAAGTGGGCATCTATTAGCTCAGTGCACTATCAAGCAGTGGCCCACTCCATTGGCTACAGAGGTAGGAAACATCAGGAGTGGTTCGATGAGAACTCTGACACCATCACAACCTTACTGGACAATATGCACAAAGCACACAGAGCTACTCTCAACAGCCCCATGCCTGCTACCCCCCACCAGCAATGGCGTGCATCAGTCAAGGAAGTGCAAACAACCTTGTGTGCTCTGAAGAACAAATGGGGGATGAAATCCAAACTTATATTAACAAAAACGACATGCACAATTTCTACAACTCAACTAAAGCTTTCTATGGCTATAGAAATTGCTCCATCACCCCACTGAAAACAGCTGATGGTCTGACTCTCTTGAAGGGCCAAAACCAGATCCTGATGAGGTAGGCTGACCACCACTCATTCAACTGTCTCCTACAGACCACTCCATCCTGGAAGAACTGCCTGTCCGTCCACCCATTCAAGGCCTCAGCCATTCGCCAGTCTTCCAACAGGTGTTACCAGCTATCTGTTCCCTCAAGAACAACAATGCTTCTGGCACTGACAGCATCCCTGCAGAGATACTTAAGAATGGAGGTTACACCAGTACATCACTGAGGTTACGGACCGGGAGATCATCCCCCAACAGTGGCGGATGCAAACATTGTCACCATCTATAAGAACAAGGGTGACAAGTCCATCTGCGGCAGGAGTATTGCCGACAAGGTCCCTGCCAAGGTGATGCTACACAGGCTGCTGAAGAACATCACAGAGGAACTGCTGCCAGAGTCACAATGCAGCTTCAGAAAGAACAGGAGTAGAGTCGACATGATACTCACGGCACGGCAACTCCAGGAGAAGTGCTGTGAACAACAACATGACCTTTTCATGGCCTTTGTCGACCTCTCTAAGGCCTTCAACACAAAGTTGTCAACATCTTTTGCCAGTTCCATGATAGGATGATGGCTTGGGTGACCAATGGAGGGCAGGAGTCAGTGCCCTTAGGCGTAAGCATCGCTGTGGGGCAGGGGTGTGTGCTGACACCTGTACCCTTTTTAACCTGGAAACTCAAAATCAGGAGGCTCCAAGCAACCACTAAGGGGTTCTTGAGCTGAAGTATGCTGATGACTGTGCTCTTGTTGCCCACACTCTAGAAGACCTTCAGTCAGTCCTTACAACGGCTGTGAGGGTCTATAGCAGGATGGGAGTATCTATCAACACCCCAAAGACAGAGGTAGTCTGCCAATGGAGATCCAGCCCTCCACCCACCATGCCTGTCTTCACCATTGAACATACATCACCGGCAATAGTCCCGTCCTTCAACTACCTGGGCAGCATCCTCTTGGAGGACTGCAGAATCAACCTCAAAGTTCAAAATACAATTAAGCAAGCATCAGCTGTCTTCGGGAAACTCAGACGCAGGGTTTTCCAAAACAGGGATCTTCACCTCCACACCAAAAATCGCTGTCTATTTGGTATTTTGGTATTTTATTAGGATCCCCATTAGCTGTTGCAAAAGCAGCAGCTACTCTTCCTGGGGTCAGCTCAAAGACAGCACTACATACATTTTTTAAAAGAACACGTAACCTACATATCAATGCATACACACAAACTATCTAGGCCAAATAGGGGAGAGGAGTAGTGCCGCGAGGTGTTGCTTCATCTGTTTTTTAAACCAGGTTTGCTGTTTCTTGAGCAATATGAGATGGAAGGAAGTTCCATGCAATTTGGCCTCTATATAATACTGTACACTTTCTTGAATTTGTTCTGGATTTGGGGACTGTGAAAAGACCCCTGGTGACATGTCTGGTGCGATAAGTGTGTGTGTGTCAGAGCTTTGTGTAAATTGACTGTGCAAACAATTTTGGACTTTCAACACATTCATGTTTCTTATATAAATAAGAAGTGATGCAGTCAGTCTCTCCTCAACTCTTAGCCAAGAGAGACTGGCATGCATAGTATTTATATCAGCCCTCCTTGTTACAATGAAGAGCAAAACGTGCTGCTCTGTTTTTGGGCCAGCTGCCACTTAACTATGTCTTTCCTTGCAGCACTGGACCCAACGTCTGGACAATAATCAAGATTAGACAAAACTAGAGCCTGCAGAACTTGCTTTTAGGAGTGTGGTGTCAAAAAAGCAGAGCATCTCTTTATTACGGCCAGATCTCTCCCCATCTTTACAACCATTGAATCTATTTGTTTTGACCATGACAGTTTACAATCTAAAGTAACGCCAAGTAATTTAGTCTCCTCAACTTGTTCAAAGGCCACACCATTCATTACCAGATTCAGCTGAGGTCTAGAACTTAATAATTAAGGAATGAGTTGTACCAAATCAAATTATCTTAGTTTTAGAGATGTTCAGGACCAGTTTTTACCGGGCACCCATTCCAAAACAGACTGCAACTCTTTGTTAAGGGTTTCAGTGACTTCATTAGCTGTGTTGCTGAATGCGTCTATGGTTGAATCATCAGACACGCATGCTTTTTTTAATGCTAGTGGCAGGTCATTAGTAAAAATAGAGGGCCTAGAGAGCTGCCCTGCGGTACACCACTCTTTACATGTTTGACATTAGAGAAGCTTCCATTAAAAAACCTTAGTGTTCAATTAGATAGATAGCTCTGAATCCACAATATGGCAGAGGTTGAAAAGCCATAACACAAGTTTTATACCATACAGGCTAGGGTCAGGTTATGGTCAATAACATCAAAGGCTGCACTGAAATCTAACAGTACAGCTCCCACAATCTTCTTATTCATTTATTTCAAACAATCATCAGTCATTTGCGTCAGTGCAGTAGATGTTGAGCGCCCTTCTCCATAAGCATGCTGAAAGTCTGTTGTTAATTTGTTTACAGATAAATCGCATTGTATTTGGTCAAACACAATTTTTTCCAACAGTTTGCTAAGAGCTGGCTGCAAGCTTAGAGGTCTGCTGTTAGAACCAGTAACTGCTGCTTTACCACACTTGGGTAGCGGAATTACTTTGGCTTCCCTCCAGGCCTGAGGACAAAGCCTTTTTTCTTGGCACAGATTAAAACTATGACAGATAGGAGTGGCTTTAGAGTCAGCTACCATCCCCAGGAGCTTTCCATCTAAGTTGTCAATGCCAGGAGGTTTGTCATTATTGATCGATAACAATAATTTGTCCACCTCTCCCACACGAACTTTACAAAATTCAAACTTGCAATGCTTTTCTTTCATTATTTGTTTTTCCATGCATGAATATAATTGCTCACTGTTTGTTGTTGGCATTTCCTGCCTAAGTTTGCCCACTTTGCCAATTAAATAATCATGAAAATAATTGGCAACATCAAATAGTTTCGTGATGAGTCGTCTGATTCGATGAAAGATGGAGTTGAATTTGTCTTTCTGCCAATAATTTCATTTAAAGTACTCCAAAGTTCTTTTCCCATCATTCTTTATATCATCGATCTTGGCTTCATTATACAGTTTCTTCTTCTTTGTGTTGAGTTTAGTCACATCACTTCTCAGTTTGCAGTAAGTCAGCCAGTCAGATGTCCAGCCAGACTTATTAGCCGCTCCTTTTTGCCCCCATCTCTTTCAACCATGCAGTTTTTCAATTCCTCATCAATCCATGGAGCCTTAACAGTTCTAACAGTCAGTTTGTTAACAGGTGCATGTTTATCAATAATTGGAAGAAGCAATTTCCTAAATTCATGAAGTGCAGCGTCTGGATGCTCCTCATTACAGTTTTTCTCAGTCGCTTTGGTGCATTTCTTAGATCAAAAGTGCAATTCTTGATACTACTTGTACAAATTCCAAATCATCTAGTCACTTGTGCACATCATTAAAGCAATGTCTTATTCCTTTGAACAAATTACAATTGATAATGTACAAGTGTCAGCTTTTTTCCACATTATCAATTGCTCATGTCAAAATATAGTAGATGGTTCTCTGTTGAATAGTCTTACACCTCAAAACATCTAGGCATTAGTTCCTTGCATAAGCCATTACATGCAAAATTGTTTAACTATTTGTCATAAACTGTCAAGCATAGTTTTACACATTTCAATTAGACCTTTTGTACAAAAACGTGAATTGATGAATCGTGCAGGTGAAATTGGCCCTCACTCATGAAGGAATGTAAAGTGTTAGTTCAACCAACAATCAACCAGTTGTCTAAATTGCTCAAAGGTGCATCTCATGAAGAATCAATTGCAAGCATATATAGATAGACCACAACACAGAGTTGCAATTTTCCAATAATGGATGGACCAGGAAATGAACATGGTCAACAGCCAAGAGGAGGAAGAAGAGGAGCAAGGGTGCGTGGTGGAAGGCAAAACAGAGGAAGAGGCAGAAGATGACATAGGCGCATATCTGATGACATATGGGCCACTATTGTAGACCATGTTGTCAATCATGGCCTTACAATAGCTGAGGCGGGTCGAAGGGTGCAGCCAAATATTGGGAGATCAACCGTGTCCTCAATAGTTCAAACGTTTCGAAGAGAGAACAGGTATGTCCACCAATGTACAGTGCACTGTTACTGTATATAAGCAGTATACTGTATACTTCCTACAATGCTTCATATTACAGTAGTCCACTTGTATTTCACAGCATGCAGAAATATACTCTATACAGATACATACTGCACCTTACATGCACCCACCTGTATGTTTTACAGTATAATGTGTGTTCGCATAGTTTTTGTCGATGTGAAAGTGTGCGATGCATCACTGCATTTTTCCCCACATAGGACTGCAAGATTAACTCAAACCGGTGGCAGAGGACGCCTTTTCACACCTCAACAGGAGGAGGCTATTTGCACCATGGTCCGAGCAAACAATTCCATGAGACTCAGGGAAATAGAAAGGACCATTATAGAAGACAACGATGTCTTTGAAAACATCCATATGGTTAGCATCTCAACCATCGACAGGGTGCTGCATAGAAACCAGATGAGTATGAAACAGCTGTACCGTGTACCATTCCAAAGGAATGAGGACAGAGTTAAGGAGCTACGGTACCAGTATGTACAGGTAAAACATATATCTATGTAACTACTTTACAGCAACATTTTATAGTGATACATAGTACAGTAAGCATAAACTGCACACATTTCCATTGCTGTGGAAGGAACATGCAATATATGTACATTTTATGTCACTCTTCCTTACCAAAACAAATTGAACTGTGTGTTCTGGGATATAGCGTATAATGGAGTTGGAATCAAGTGAACCCTCTCACAACTTTGTATACGTGGATGAGGCTGGCTTCAACCTGACCAAATGCAGAAGGTGAGGTCGGAATATCATCGGTCACAGAGCTACTGTGGATTTGCCAGGCCAACGGGGAGGAAATATCACCATGTGTGCTGCTATTTCGGAGCATGGTGTCCTAACCCATATCCCCCTTATAGGGCCATACAACACCCAGGATCTACTCAAATTTTTAGACTATCTACAGGGCTATCATCCCTGATGATGAGAGGGGTCTGTTTAGAGAGGATTTGCCAAAGTATGTGGCCATTTGTGATAATGTGAGTTTCCATCAATCAAACATCATAAGGCAATGGTTTGTGACCCACCCGGGGATGCTCATAGAATTCCTCCCACCTTATTCACCATTCCTTAACCCAATTGAGGAGTTATTTTCAGCATGGAGGTGGAAGGTGTACGATCGTCAGCCACACACACAGATGACCCTGCTGACTGCAATGGATGCAGCATGTGAGGACATCACAGTAGACGCCTGCAGAGGATGGATAAGGCATTCCAAAAGATTCTTTCCACGTTGCATTGGAAGGGAAAATATCCGGTGTGATGTGGATGAGAATATGTGGGCCGACAGACAGGAACGTCTGGATGTGTAGAGACAGCACAACAGTGCTGCGGCAAAGTTGTGCCTTAGGGGTGGTTTCCTGTGTTTCTTTCTAATTTGGTTTTTTTCCTTTGTGCCCCTTGGGTTGTCCAGTCTCTTTCAATCAATAACCCACATACAGTAATATGTAAATAGTACTGTTGAAATTGATATATGCCATAGAAGTGCAGCCTTGTGCATTTTCAATACAGTAACTGTCATCCAAACCGAGTTTACATCAGGTAATACTGTCAAAGTACACAGTTACATTGACAACATGCCTAAACATTTTGACGACCTTGTTCGTGAACAATGACTCAATGACTTATCATTCTGATGACACTGACATGATCATTGGCATGAATATTTTCTTTTGAGAGATGTACTAAGGATTTTTAGTGACTGACTAGCTTCAGAAACATATCTATTGTATATTGCAGTTTGTACAAATTGTTCTGAGAAATGCACTTATTATTTTGCACATGTTAGGGATGATGTGAAAAATGCACCAAAGCAACTGAGGAAAAACTGTAATCACATCAGCTCAACAAATATTTTTAACATCATCCACATAAGAGTCACAGCCAAATAGTTTGTATTATCTCTTATACACTATTTTAGACCCAGCTGTTGGATCTTTGGCTTAGCCACTATATTGTGATCACTGCATCCAATGGGTACGGATACAGCTTAAGAACAAAGTTCTACAGTATTAGTAAAGATGTGATCAATACATGTGGATGATCTTGTTCCTGTAGTGTTTGTAAACACCCTGGTAGGTTAATTAATAACCTGAACCAGATTACAGACACTGGTTACAGCGAGAAGCTTCCTCTTGAGCGGACAGCTTGATGAAAACCAGTCAATACTCAAGTCCCCAAGAAGGTAGACCTCTCTGTGTACATCACATACACGATCAAGCATTTCACACATATTATTTAGATACTGACTGTTCACACTTGGTGGCCTATAGCAACACCCCAAAAGAAAAGGCTTTAGATGTGCCAAGTGAACCTGCAACCACAACACTTCAATAACACATGACATAAGATCGTCTCTAAATATTACAGAGGTATGGTTCTAAATACACTGCTCAAAAAAATAAAGGGAACACTTAAACAACACAATGTAACTCCAAGTCAATCACATTTCTGTGAAATCAAACTGTCCACTTAGGAAGCAACACTGATTGACAATAAGTTTCACATGCTGTTGTGCAAATGGAATAGACAACAGGTGGAAATTATAGGCAATTAGCAAGACACCCCCAATAAAGGAGTGGTTCTGCAGGTGGTGTCCACAGACCACTTCTCAGTTCCTATGCTTCCTGGCTGATGTTTTGGTCACTTTTGAATGCTGGCGGTGCTTTCACTCTAGTGGTAGCATGAGACGGAGTCTACAACCCACACAAGTGGCTCAGGTAGTGCAGCTCATCCAGGATGGCACATCAATGCGAGCTGTGGCAAGAAGGTTTGCTGTGACTGGCAGCGTAGTGTCCAGAGCATGGAGGCGCTACCAGGAGACAGGCCAGTACATCAGGAGACGTGGAGGAGGCCGTAGGAGGGCAACAACCCAGCAGCAGGACCGCTACCTCCGCCTTTGTGCAAGGAGGAGTAGGAGGAGCACTGCCAGAGCATGTGTGCATGTGTCTGCTCAAACGGTCAGAAACAGACTCCATGAGGGTGGTATGAGGGCCCGACGTCCACAGGTGGGGGTTGTGCTTACAGCCCAACACCGTGCAGGACGTTTGGCATTTGCCAGAGAACACCAAGATTGGCAAATTCGCCACTGGCGCCCTGTGCTCTTCACAGATGAAAGCAGGTTCACACTGAGCACATGTGACAGACGTGACAGTCTGGAGACGCCGTGGAGAACGTTCTGCTGCCTGCAACATCCTCCAGCATGACCGTTTTTTATTTTTATTTTTTACCTTTATTTAACCAGGCAAGTCAGTTAAGAACAAATTCTTATTTTCAATGACGGCCTAGGAACAGTGGGTTAACTGCCTGTTCAAGGGCAGAACGACAGATTTTGTACCTTGTCAGCTCGGGGATTTGAACTTGCAACTTTTCGGTTACTAGTCCAATGCTCTAACCACTAGGCTACACTGCCGCCCCGGTTTGGCGGTGGGTCAGTCATGGTGTGGGGTGGCATTTCTTTGGGGGGCCGCACAGCCCTCCATGTGCTCGCCAGAGGTAGCCTGACTGCCATTAGGTACCCGAGAGATGAGATCCTCAGACCCCTTGTGAGACCATATGCTGGTGCGGTTGGCCCTGGGTTCCTCCTAATGCAAGACAATGCTAGACCTCATGTGGCTGGAGTGTGTCAGCAGTTCCTGCAAGAGGAAGGCATTGATGCTATGGACTGGCCCGCCCGTTCCCCAGACCTGAATCCAATTGAGCAGATCTGGGACATCATGTCTCGCTCCATCCACCAACGCCACGTTGCACCACAGACTGTCCAGGAGTTGGCAGATGCTTTAGTCCAGGTCTGGGAGGAGATCCCTCAGGAGACCATCCGCCACCTCATCAGGAGCATGCCCAGGCGTTGTAGGGAGGTCATACAGGCACGTGGATTCCACACACACTACTGAGCCTCATTTTTACATGTTTTAAGGACATCACATCAAAGTTGGATCAGCCTGTAGTGTGGTTTTCCACTTTTTTCCACTGGATTTGGAGTGTGACTCCAAATCCAGAGCTCCATGGGTTGATAAATTTGATTTCCATTGATAATTTTTGTGTGATTTTGTTGTCAGCACATTCAACTATGTAAAGAAAAAAGTATTTAATAAGAATATTTAATTCATTCAGATCTAGGATGTTATTTTAGTGTTCCCTTCATTTTTTTGAGCAGTGTATATACAGCAACACCTCCCCCATAAGCATTTCTGTCTCTTCTATAGATGTTACGTTATATCCTTGTATTGCTACTGCTGTATCATCAAATTAATTATCTAAGTGAGTCTCAGAAATGGCCAATATATGAATGTTATCTGATGTTGTCAAGTTAGTGATTTCATGAACCTTATTCCTTAGGCTACATATATTTATATGGGCTATTTTTAGCACTTTCCTGGGTAGCTTATCAGAGATAGACATAATACTGAAAAGAGCAGACAAAGCAAGAGAAAATATATATATATAAATATTTATACATTTAGCAGTACATTAATCAATTAGTGTGTGTGTGTGTGTGTGTCAGGGGTTGAAGCTAAGTCTATCAAGCCATCTGTATCCCCACTCTTCTTTACAGCTGTGAAGCCTGGGTCACTTACAGTCACCACAACAAGCAGCTTGAGCCATTCTACATCCAGGGAATCAGCTGGTGCGACGTGTGCCTCATACAGAAATACTTGCTAAGACCAACTGTAAGAGTATGGAGGCCATGGTCACCCAACACCAACTGTAACAGTATGGAGGCCGTGGTCACCCAACACCAACTGTAAGAGTATGGAGGCCATGGTCACCCAACACCAACTGTAAGAGTATGGAGGCCGTGGTCACCCAACACCAACTGTAAGAGTATGGAGGCCATGGTCACCCAACACCAACTGTAAGAGTATGGAGGCCATGGTCACCCAACACCAACTGTAAGAGTATGGAGGCCGTGGTCACCCAACACCAACTGTAAGAGTATGGAGGCCATGGTCACCCAACACCAACTGTAAGAGTATGGAGGCCATGGTCACCCAACACCAACTGTAAGAGTATGGAGGCCATGGTCACCCAACACCAACTGTAAGAGTATGGAGGCCGTGGTCACCCAACACCAACTGTAAGAGTATGGAGGCCATGGTCACCCAACACCAACTGTAAGAGTATGGAGGCCGTGGTCACCCAACACCAACTGTAAGAGTATGGAGGCCATGGTCACCCAACACCAACTGTAACAGTATGGAGGCCGTGGTCACCCAACACCAACTGTAAGAGTATGGAGGCCATGGTCACCCAACACCAACTGTAAGAGTATGGAGGCCGTGGTCACCCAACACCAACTGTAAGAGTATGGAGGCCATGGTCACCCAACACCAACTGTAAGAGTATGGAGGCCGTGGTCACCCAACACCAACTGTAAGAGTATGGAGGCCATGGTCACCCAACACCAACTGTAAGAGTATGGAGGTCGTGGTAACCCAACACCAACTGTAAGAGCATGGATGCCATGGTCACCCAACACCAACTGTAAGAGTATGGAGGCCGTGGTCACCCAACACCAACTGTAAGAGTATGGAGGCCGTGGTCACCCAACACCAACTGTAAGAGTATGGAGGTCATGGTCACCCAACACCAACTGTAAGAGTATGGAGGCCGTGGTCACCCAACACCAACTGTAAGAGTATGGAGGCCATGGTCACCCAGCACCAACTGTAAGAGTATGGAGGCCATGGTCACCCAACACCAACTGTAAGAGTATGGAGGCCATGGTCACCCAACACCAACTGTAAGACTATGGAGGCCATGGTCACCCAACACCAACTGTAAGAGTATGGAGGCCATGGTCACCCAACACCAACTGTAAGAGTATGGAGGCCGGGGTCACCCAACACCAACTATAAGAGTATGGAGGCCATGGTCTCCCAACACCAACTGTAAGAGTATGGAGGTCATGGTCACCCAACACCAACTGTAAGAGTATGGAGGCCGTGGTCACCCAACACCAACTGTAAGAGTATGGAGGCCATGGTCACCCAACACCAACTGTAAGAGTATGGAGGCCATGGTCCCCCAACACCAACTGTAAGAGTATGGAGGCCATGGTCCCCCAACACCAACTGTAAGAGTATGGAGGGCCAGCTACATCTTGTCCGGCGGTCTGCAGAGGGGGCCAGCTACATCTTGTCCGGCGGTCTGCAGAGGGGCAGATGAAGCACTACAAGTTCAGGATACATACAACCACGCCTGCCCCCACCAACACAGACTGCATATGCCTCACCTGCAATAAAGTTCGTGAATCTCGGATTGGACTTTACAGCCCCAAAGAATTCAGCGTTAACTCAGAAGTGGAGGTAATCATCGGATATGATAGTCCAGCGTAACGTGTGTGTGTGGTTACGCACGTGTGTGTGTGTGTGTGTGTGTGTGTGTGTGTGTGTGTGTGTGTGTGTGTGTGTGTGTGTGTGTGAGGATACAAGAGTGCCTCTATGTCCATCCAGAAACACGGTGAGTCACGGCATAAAGCTCACAACAGATACACAAGATAAAGTGTCTGGTTAGACTTACTGTCGCCTGCTAACCCAAGTATTGTAAAGTCTTAATGCCAAACTGAGGGACATAGGGGATATTTTGTAAATGTCCTCAAATCCTGCACCAGCCCATGTTACTGCGTTTTGGGGTGCAGTGAAACAGGCTGTCTGGAAGCCCATGGGGAGAGGGGATGTGGGAGAGAGGGGATGTGGGGGAGAGGGGATGTGGGAGAGGGCACTGGTTCACATCCACAGATTAACCCTCACTCAGGAGACAGAGAATAGAGCGGAACTGAATGTGTGTGTGCATGTGTGAGTGGTCGCGCCTGTGTCTGCATGTCCATCAATGCACGTGTGAGAGAGAAAGAGAAACAGAAAGAGGGAGAGAATAAGCCTCCTCTCCACACGTCCTCGTCCCGATTCTCAGCGTGTGGCACAAAGCAGTGGACATGCCCAGAAACAAGAAACCCTTCAAATACCTCATCTACCTCCCCTCGCTCCCTTCGCAGCCACCCCTAATCTTCCACCACATTGCCAAAATAAAGGGAGAGGGATGGGGGAAAGCCCCACCCTCAAACTCTCAGTGCCGTCACACAACAGAGCCACAACACAACCCCTCTCCCAGTGGCCTGGTAGATAGACAGACAGACAGCCATTGTCTCTGTGTGAAGGTCGTGGATGCTGGAAGCACCACAGAAATAGATTCTGTAGCCACTCAGACCCAAGCATGAGAGACCTGCTGCTCTTCACCAGTGCTGAATGAGCCTAATCAGCTCCAGTGACATGGTGAGAGGAGAGGACTATTTGAATATCTTTCTGGTACAGAGGAATACGGCGGCGAACAGGACGACGAAGACAAATGCCTACAACACAAGAGCCGTTGGGATCAGAAGTGAGTGAGTAGTACGGCTTTTGACAGGAGCCGCTTACCTCCTGTCTCACACACCTCAGATAGACAGAGAGAAACAGAGAGGGATGGGATATAGAGAGAGATAACAAAACAGGGAGTGCAACACTCAGTGAGAGAGGCTGGGAGATGAGGGAAGAGAGACCCCGGGGAAAGGGGGCACGGAATAGAAAAAAAGAGAGAGAGAGTGAGAGCATTCAAAAGGGGCTGCTATAAGGATGGAGAAAGAGCAAATTAAAAAAAGAGAGAGAGGGAGGGAGGGAGGGTTTGGCACTGAGCTGGGTAATGGAGGGTTTATTATTCTCAGTAGCACAATCAAACGTTGGCCCTCTGAACAGAGAGAGAAGAAGAGCTGGCGAATCATCCCGGGGGCTTTCTCTCTCCCTTTCCCTCTCTCGCTCTCTCGCTCTCTCTTTCCCTCTTTCCCTCTCTCTTTCCTTCTCTGGCTCCTACCCTCCGCCTTTCCTTCATGCAGGGGTATGAGTGCTATCCATCTGTCAGCTGTCAGTGCCAG